>NW_010252408.1:0-1738 GCF_000690775.1 Eurypyga helias
TCTGGGCAAGGAAACGTCATCTTCCAGCCCAAAACCATACAAAGGGCTTCCACCCAGCGTCCTGTTGTACCTTATACCCCTTAAAAAATGACTGTTCTTTCTAACGATTCAAAAGGATTGGGGGGGGGGGGGACTTAACTATAACTTCTTTATAGTTAAGTCCTAAATGTGAGGATCGGAACAAGTCCACATTAGTATATAAAAATTCTAGGTGGCAATGATAAATCGCATGTAATTAAAAAGAGTTGGTAGTCATACTTAAAGGTGTTTGGATCCTTACACCAGACTATTAAATCCTCTGGTATTGTAATGTGCTAGTACAGGATATCTTGATATCTTTGCTGCAGTGGTTTGGGGTTACCACCCCCATCACTGAAAAATACCATTTGAAAAACTTCTTTCTGTATCTGACAAGTATTCCATTTTATGGTTTCTCTTACTCTTTCTGCACACAGAAACCTGAATTCCCAGGGGACTCCATGAAAGCTTATTTCCATTAACTTAGACATGCAGTGGGAATGTAATTTTTTCATGTTATATTTAAAATGATATACTGATATATTGGGAAAAAAAACCCCAAACCTCAAATGACCAGTGGCAGGAGGATTACAGCATGGGAGACAGCTTTCTGTAGCTGGATTTTTTTCAGTACTTCACTGGCGATGATTGTGTAGCCAGAGCTACTGATATGCATTTGCATACTTCAGGAGGAACACTGTATGTTAGCTCAGTTTCAAAGGCATTGATGAATACATGCTCCCCACCACCCCGAGCTTACTGGAACTATTATTAAATTGTCCTATGCATATTTTTGTAAAATATAGATGATCTTACGTTTTCTTTAGAGAAATGTCATTTTCATCCGCCCAAAGATGAAAGAAAAATACCCACTCCCATTATTGCAGGTGAAAACTATGCATTAGAATACGGAAGGGGGGGAGGGGGGGGCGAGGAATGGAGGGAAGATTAAATAAAGTGCACTTTGAACAGAACAAAAGGGAAATGCACAAGTGAAGCACAATAAAGAAGTGAAATACTAAGTAGACAAGTAGGACATGGGTGGAGATTAAACAGGTTTCATTGATTCCTTATATGGCATCCTGAACAATGGGAAAAAAAAAAAAGGATATTGAAAGACGTGGGATAACTTCAGTAGATAATTTCTTGAAAGGAAGTAAATATCTGAGGGAAGTGATTGCTTACAGATGCAGCTGAACCACTTGATACCTTAAAAAAGATGTGTCAATTGCCGACTGTCAGAAGAGAACAAGGTTTAAGAGTAGTTCCTCAACAAAAAATACCAAAACAAAACAGAGGGAGTACACAAAGGAGAGGCCACTTCAAAATTGTATCTGTTTGGGCGATGACAGAATTATAAAAGAGAAATGGAAGGGACCTCAAGATGCTTTCTAAGCCATTTCTTGGTCTAAAGATATGATCCACTGAATCAAAACTGTTCTGAGAGATTTGGAAATAATTTCAAGGAGAAACATGCTAAATTTTCAAGGAGTTGGGGAAAATGCGTATGTTTGTGAAAACAAATGGTAACACTGTTATTTCCTTCTGCTTCAACCTAATAAAGTGTGATATCTTCAAATGCGTGGATTTCTTTACACTGAAATTAATGTGCTAGAAAGTGAGATGGTGAATCTGACACACGAAGAAAGATGTCTGTAAGCTGAAACCACAATTAAAATAGTTCAAGGGATATGCTAGAACCTCAAATAATCTACTTTAC
>NW_010252409.1:0-1718 GCF_000690775.1 Eurypyga helias
ACCCCTGGGCACCCCAGGCCACCTCCTCCCGGGTCCCTGTGGGACCCCCCCCAACCCTCCCGGCTGCCAGGGGTCCACCTGCTGACACTGCCCCGTGCCCCGGCAGCATCCTGGGCACGCTGGCCGCCTGCTACCTCACCCTGGTCATTGTCCTGAAATACCACCTGCAGGCAGAGAGCCTGGGCTCCCCCGAGCCCCCCCAGCCCTCCAGGTAGGTGGGCCAGCCGTGCATCCCTCTCTGTCCCCTGCGGGGACATCAGCAGTGACACAGAGCAGGGCTGGAGACAGTGCGGGGGGTGGCCCGGGGGGTGTGTGGGGTCGAGTTAGGGAAAGCGCTGACGGGGGAGTGGGTAGGTGGCAGCCCCTGGTCCCAGCTTTTGCCCCAACAATCCCCTCTTCTCCCAAAATCACCAGGCAGGAGGTTGCCGCGGTGGCATCTGGGCTTCACAGCTGATGCCACCAAGGTCCCCTCTGCCTCTGGGGGCCTCACGCCCTTTGCACTTCCTCCCCCCACATCCGCAGGGCCTCCTCCTGGGCCTCCATCTTCAGTGTCATCCCCACCATCTGCTTCGGCTTCCAGGTAGGTCCCCCTGGCCCCACTGTCCCCAGCTGCCTGGGTGGCACCGGCAGCCTCCCACAGCATCCGGCCCGTGGGGAAAACGTCCCCTGGCAGGGAGGGTGCGGGGCACCCATAGCTGTCACCAGAAGTGGCTGTGGGAAGGAAGACAAGCCCCTGGGGACAAGGGAGAGTGGAAGGGAAGGCACTGCGGTGGGGGTTGTCCCTGCACGGGGCCCCAGTGCCGTCCCCCCATGCCTTGCAGTGCCACGAGGCCTGCGTGGCCATCTACAGCAGCATGCGCAACCAGAGCTTCTCCCACTGGGTCGCTGTGTCCGTGCTCTCCATGCTTGTCTGCCTGCTCATCTACTCCCTCACCGGTAACCCCAGCACCGGAGCCCTTCACCCCTGCCTTGCCCCAGGGGGTCCCCAGGGCTCAGCCGTCCTCCCTGGGGCTCCTCTGTCCTCCTCCCCGGCACGGCTGCCCACCCTGCCTCCCCGTCAGCAGGGCTCTACGGTTACCTGACCTTCGGCGATGCCGTGGCGTCCGATGTCCTGATGTCCTACCCAGGGAATGACCCAGTCGTCATTGTCGCCCGCCTGCTCTTTGGCGTCTCCGTTGTCACCATCTACCCCATCGTGGTGCTGCTGGGCAGGTGAGGGGGTGGTGCCAAGCAGGGTGTTCCCCCCGGCCGGTGCAGCCCTGTTGTGTGCCATCAGCCCCCCCCCAGGTCGGTGGTGCGGGATGTGTTCACGAATCCCAAGCGCGGGGTCACGGAGGTGCCCGAGGCCCACGAGCGGCGGAGCCGGGTGGCGCTGACGGTTGCCTGGATGGCCACCACGCTTGCCATCGCCCTGTTCGTCCCTGACATCGGCAAGGTCATCGAGCTCATTGGGGGCATCAGCGCCTTCTTCATCTTCATCTTCCCAGGCAAGAGGGAGCAGTGGGAGGGAGGGGGTCACCAGTGCCAAGAGCATCGCTGCATGGTGGGTGGCCAATCCTGGCCCTGTTTTGGGGGTGCAGAGGCTTGTGGGGGACACCACAGCAGGGCCTGGGTGAGGGGCTGAGCCTCTGTGTTGACAGCAGGGCTGTGCCTGGTGTGCCTGACTGGGACCCACACCCTCGGGCCACGCAAAAAGTGAGTGTCTGTGGCGGGGGGAG
>NW_010252409.1:1753-2319 GCF_000690775.1 Eurypyga helias
CACGTCCCAGGTAGGGTCCCTGGGAGTCACTCTTGCCAAGGTGGGAGTCCCACGAGGAGAGGGATTTGGGGCACCTGTAGGCACCGAAAGCAGCAGCACGTGCTGCGAGGTCTGCGGTGGGGCCAAGGGGTAGGTATGGAGGGATGTGCTCCAGCACTGGGGATGTGCCCGGGTTTCAGGGATGTGTCTGGGTATCGCGGATTCGCCCAGGCACTGGGGAGGTGCCCAAATATTGGGGATGTGCCTGGGGTGTGTCCCTGACCCTCGCAAGGCAGAGCAGCTGGGGCCAAGGAGGGCTGTGGGATTTGGAGGCACTGGGATGGGGGTCAGAGGGGCACGGTGCCCCAAGGTGGGCAGCTCTCAGCTGTTCAGCATCTGTTGTGCCAGGGCGGTGTGTCCCCATCCCCGTGCGTGGCTGGAGAAGTGGGGGCACAGCAGCAGCCCATGTCAGGGGGGTGCGTTTTGGGGTAAGCGCGTGCCAAAACATGCCTGCGGTGACCGTGGGGAGCAATGGCGTCGGAGTGAGGGTGGAGGTGATGTGGGGAGGTCCTGTCACTCATGGTGGC
>NW_010252409.1:2430-2691 GCF_000690775.1 Eurypyga helias
CAGGAGGCAAGGAGGGTCACCCAGGTGGGTGACAAAGACTTGGGGAGCTCCCTCGGGGAGACCCACCAGTCACGAGGAGAGGGGACAACACAGGCCGGGGCGATGGGGACAGTCCCAGCCACCAGTCTGCTGCTCCTGTCCCCGCAGGGCTGCGCTCATCGCTTGGGGGGTCCTCTCCGTGCTCGGCGGAGCCTTCGTCTGCGGGCAGAGCGCTGCCCTGGCCGTGCTGGGGCTGCTGCGCTGAGCGGCTGCGCACCCCCC
>NW_010252410.1:0-8306 GCF_000690775.1 Eurypyga helias
GCTGCTTTGCGGCTACAGCTTACGATCTGTAATTTGTATAATTTGATTTGACAGTAATTCCATCGTCGTTATGTTTATTTACAAGAGCTGCCCCGTGATTCGTTCAGTTTTGAGCTGTTGTTTTCCTTGCTTTTCCAATCGTGGTTCCATAATTCTTGGGGAGCTCCCGAGGTGGTATCCACTTGTCCGTGCCATGCTCCAGGGAAGAGGATGGGTCTGTACAGGACCTGCTCACCCCTGCATCGGTAAAACTACTATAGTCTTACCTGAAATCTCTTATTCTAATATTACAGGTGTTTTCTGCTTTCCATCTGTTCAGTTTTTTACCCTTCTTTTTTTAAAAATAAACACCAACTTGCTGTGTTTATCTTCAGACCCTGGTTATTTCTGAGGACGGTAAGCAAGTACAGGTTCATTACATCAGTTTCAAAGAGCCAGATACCAAAACCGATTCAGCACAACAAAGTATGGTACTCCAAGTACCAGAATGCTTTATTTTTTAATCACCTGTCCCTGGAGTTGAATCTGAAACCTGTACCGAATCCCGCCTGCACTACTTGAATGAGGAATAGGAAAAGCTAAGTATATCAAAACGACTTCCAGAACAATGTTTTCAACACAGGACAGAGCTAATCAGTAGGAAATTTTGAGTGGAAAGGTTTATCATCCATCCTGTCTTTCTCTGGAGTTCAAGTGTTTAATTTGGAAACACCTGGGATATCATCTGGAGTTGTTTACTGAGCGGGGATGCCTACAAAAAGAAGAGAGCTTTTATTTTTTTCCCTTAACGTATCCTCATTGTAGAAGAAGAGATGGAGGTGTCATCTTGGTATATAACACTGTTGTCAGAGAAACCATTCAGAAAGTGAGAGATTATTTTCATTGCAACCTCACGACTTTCAAAGTCACATCTCTCTCTACTCCCAGAAATCCTCTAAGCCTGTACCTTACTGGGAGAGAGGTGGAGTACTTGTTACCTGTGTTATTGAAGCTGTGTCATCATACAGAAAATAATACCTAGAAAAACAAAATTTAGCTCCTACTTCAGTCATCTGGGAATCCAGAGTTCTGATCCCTGCCTCAGGGAACACATGGTTATTTTACTAATTAACAATGGTCCTTGAAGCAATGCTTAAAACTGAACACTGCCTTCTCTCAGGTGCGAGTTTCAGGTCCTCAGGTGTTCTATAAATGCAGACTATTGCCGTCAATAGGCAACAGCTGACTGAAAACTGTCGATCAGTGATTTGGGATCTTGTTACATTAATTATGCCTAAGGCCCAGGTAGGTGGTTGTCTTTGTTTTTCTCTTAAAAAAAAAAAAAAAATCAAAGACATAATGATGTGATCCTCTTCTTCAAGATTTCCTGTAGATATAAATACTTCTGCATATATCTAAATGCTAAGATGATTTTTGTTTTTTGGTTGGGTTTGGGGGTTTTTTTTCAGTGAAAGAAATGGATGCTTTGGAAGTAAGCAATATCGTGAGAAAATGTGTATTAATGTCTAAATCATACCAGTATATGTAAGCACAGTGAGAATTTCAGGATGGAGATTTTAAAGCTATTGAAAACAGTTACATTTTCACACATGTGAAAACACACGTGTTGGGTACGCAGATAAAGGTACAGAACGAACTTCTGAAGTGGGATTTACATACATTAGCTTTGTAATTGTATGCACAGCTGGCAATTACACAAGAGTTAATAAAATAATAGTAATAATGATTTGTACCAGGTAATTGAAATTTATGAAGCAGTTTTGGTTGTCTAATAAAGCTGTGATGTCCTCAAGTAGAGCTAATGAGTATGATAGAAGTGACTAGCATGAATAAACTTAATTAATGTTGCATTTGTCAAAGGTAGTAAAGTATTTTCAAAACGTGTCTGAATATTAGTATCATCATTATATAAATGGGAAACTGAGGTAGGAATGTAAGTCATATTTCAGTTTGCAACTTAAGTCAGAAACTAGGAATGCAGTATTTCATCTGAACACCCTTTTCTCCTGCTCAGTAAATCTTGGCTGTTATTTACACTTCCATGCCTGTGGCACGTACGGCAAACCACACCATTGTGTTTAGCAATTTGCATTCTTTTCTCATGTTTGCAGCACTTTCAGGTGTAACTGTTTGTTATTATTGGGTTCAGGTGTGCATCTGTTTGAAGAAACAAGCTGATTGCTCCTGGAGCAGGGTGTCAGTGCCTCAGGGTGCCTCTGAGGTCTGGGAAGGAAAGAAAGAAAGAAAGAAGGAAGGATCGATCTCTGAATGTGAGAATATTTTTGTTGGGCATGGCTTACTTCTTAAAGTACGGTTTTAGTGCTTAGAGTTTACATAAGGTTACTTTCTTCAGCTGAGAGTTTTAATTCTGTATTCTTCCATACCATAGGATGTATTTCCAAAATTAAGAGCGCTGTGCTGGGTAGGGTTCGCTTTATGTTCTTGTTTTACTGCAGTGTCAGTCTCCTGAAGAAAGCATGTTTACTGTAGGATGTAAGAGCACGGTGTGGATTCTTTCAGCTCTCTCACTCATAGCATTACTTTCTCTTGCTTTGGGAAAGTACTGGATCGTAACGGTACGGATTGTTGGTGAGGAGTGGTTTGGGGGGATGCAATTAGGAGGGACAGGGGAAAACTCCAGGAATAAGGTAGCAGAAGAAAGTGGTAAGCATGTGAAATTGTTGTTGCGATGTGGGGTTAATAGGTTGGAGCTCTGCTGTCAGCAGTAAGGATGGACTGCAGGGGGGTACAGAGGCTCTAAGTCAAGGTGGCACGTATCGGCAGAATTCTGTATCAGTATTTTGAGAACTAGGAATTGGTTTATGGAATTAGGTTCTCTGTTTCCCTCGTCTCGCATTCCTTCCTTGCCTCCAGCTGAGCTCCTAATGGAAAGGCTGGGGGGAGGAGAATGGGAAGCGGCAGAAGGATGTTTATTGCTGCTCAGCAGTAAATTAACTAACTAATGATGTGCATTGAATAAATGGGTTTGGTTTTCTTGTCTTACTTCTTACTGCAAATTGCTACAAGCGGCCTGTCTCTGCCTTTCACTCACACATAAGCGTGTGTAAATTTGACCTGTCTCTGCCTTTCACTCACACATAAGCGTGTGTAAATTTGACTTGTCTCGCCACACTGTCTCGGGTTTGAGCATCTTCCCCTTGTACAGCAACCAGAAGTTTCTTGAATCAGGTGTGATGTGGCAAATCTGCACCGACACTTGTCATGTTTAGGACTGCCATCCAGTGTGAGAAAGATAGGTCTGGTTGCCAAAGCTCTGGGAACCGTTCCTTTTTTTTTTTTTTTTTTAAGTAAGAAAGTGTTGTCTCGCCACACTGTCTCGGGTTTGAGCATCTTCCCCTTGTACAGCAACCAGAAGTTTCTTGAATCAGGTGTGATGTGGCAAATCTGCACCGACACTTGTCATGTTTAGGACTGCCATCCAGTGTGAGAAAGATAGGTCTGGTTGCCAAAGCTCTGGGAACCGTTCCTTTTTTTTTTTTTTTTTTAAGTAAGAAAGTGGGATTTGAAAGCCTACGAGAGCAGATTGAATGGTGGTGCTCCTCCACCATCCTTTTTATTTCGTGGTAAATTCTGAAATTTTGATGGGTGCAGGGCTGGGTGATGTTCCTCCACTCCAAAGGGGCTTCTCACACAGGGACTGACGTACAGTAAAGGTGTCAGAAAGCTTCACACATGAACCTTTTCCTTGAGCTGTGTTTCTGGAGGGAGTTTGAAGGCATTGAAGTGGGAATGTTCCACATCCTCCTTTAGTAGGAGGAAGTAAAAGGAGGGGTTCAGTGGTATTGTTACTAGGCACACTGTGTTTGGCAAATGACAGACAAAGGAAGCAAAGGGGTGATGGCCTTCAGTGACATCAACTCTGATCTAGCTGCTGGTGCTGAGGAGCCAAGAGAATAATTGGACTGACACAAGCAGTAAAAATGAGTGAAGCTATATGTCATGCTGATTGAACTTGGAATTTAACCTAGGAATTTTCCAGTTTAACCTAGGAATGAGGAAGGAGTGGTTCAGTTCCTTCTGAAAACTAAACTGGAGGGGCCATGAAAGTCTTTCCATACAGGAAGAAATATAGATCACTAGTCTGTGTTGTAAGTAGGCATAATGCTTGCTCAGCTGCTTTAAGTTTAATATAAGAAGGTGCTGTGACCCAATCCCAGGGTGTCGTCTCATGGCTGAGTTATCTCCCACAGCCCTGTTGGAGGGTCTGGCTCAGATAGCTTTCTGATTGGTGTTTGTTGCAGGTTGGCTCTTGTCGTACAGGATCCTATTTTTATTTGCTGAATAATCCAGCCTGTTTCCACCCTCACCTCACCAGCCGAGCTCAAGTCTGTCTTGCTCATGTACGCACGAAACTGGGGCACTCTCTTAAGTCAGGGAGCTTTCTGCTGAAAATTGTTTGGCTTCATTCAGCACAAAGACTTGCAAAATACAGCACAAAGCCTCATCTGTGGTCTGCAATTTTTCCCTTCAGCAGGTAATAAAGAAGATGGGTGACTGCTTTAAGGGAGTGCTACAAAAACATTTTGCTTGATTTTTGCTGTTGTTTTTAAATCCTTTCCCTCCACTTCTTATTTTATCTTCTTGCCAAGCTTGCTTTGCCCCTATGCACAGGCTGATCCTGAGAATCAGGGATTATCTGCTAGGGTGGTAAATTGAGCTCCTTCCCAAGCCCCTCTCATAATCCTCACTGTGTCCGTGAGGATCACTCATGCGGGAAGGTGTGAAGCAAATAGTGCTGAGAAAGTGTGAAGAAGAAAGACTTGCAGTAGGAAAGATGCTTTTCTTTTGGCACAGACAGGGATGATCTCTCCCTGCTTGTTTCAATTCTTCATAAACATCCCCATCCCTCAACTGTATATTCTCTGGACAGCGTGTCACTCAATTATTTTTCACTGGATGGAAAAACTGTAATTCCACTAAATTAAAAATAGAGCTGCAAATGGGCTTGGTTTGATCTCTGGCGTCTGAGGCAGAGGAACAAGATTAATTCCCGCAATTAGATGTTAATTGATGTCTGAGCATGTCTATTCCTAGAAACAGCAAGACCACATATAGCATAACTAGCACCATTAAAACAGCATCATCTGCCCTCTGTGCTCAGCAAGTGCAGAACTGGGACACACACACACACACAGAAGGAGTTACTAGGGACCCACTGGCTAAACAGAGCGGTGGGGGGTGCTGTGAAATGAGCAGAAGCTGGCGATGGGGAAGAGGGTGCGCAGCCTCTCTGAGCGGTCACAGTGCGGTGGTGAAACGCGTGGCGTGCTACCAACGAGGTTTTGTTTGTTAAACGTCCATCCGCTTTGTTTTCATTTCGTTGCTGCTCAAGTCTGCTTGAGATTCACATCATAGGCAACTACAAAGGTTTATTACAAGCTGATGAAATACCTGATAAAGAAAAAAAAAAAAAACCAACCACAAACCCTAGACATTTTCTTTGGCCTTTGGAAAACCATATCCTAACAGTTTTGATTAAATGGAATAAGAGGTCACTGAATCTGGTCTTTTACCTACTGTGTTTAACAGCTGCAGCTACATCCATTTCAATAATGAAATTCTGTTTCTGTGCTGCCTGTGCCTTATATATAAAGCACCGTGCACTATATATATTTCATTTTGTTTCCATTTTACAATACAGTAAAAATCTTTTTCAACTAGAATAGATGCTAGCCTTGGATACTGAAGTGCTGAATAGAATAATAAATCCTGTGCATCACTAGCTTGACTTTCATCCAAGAGTCTCAAAGAGCTTTATAAACATCAAGTAATCTTTCCAGCATGCCCATCACGACTGGAGAGTATTACCACCGTGCTGCAGCTATTATTATTAATTTGTATTGTTGCATCTAAGAGCTCCAATCAGCGTCAACAGTCTACTGTGTATGTACTGAAAAGTTAAGCCCTGTCCCAAAGACCTTTGAACCATTATAGAAAAATAGGAGAGGGATACAGGAGGCGAGAGGAACAGCGGATAACTCTAGAAGAGAGGGGGAAAAAAAAAAAAAAATTGCAGCTTGGGAAGTGCCCAGGGTTGGAACAGCATGCTCTGTCCAGCCTTTGTCATGGATCTTACGGGCAGCATGGTGGAGAGGAGACCTGAGGAATTTATTCACTGCATCTTTGGATTGCCACTGTGTGACCGCTTCTGTGTCCGAGGGGCAGCACCGGGGGGTGCGCCTGAGGCACGCTTGGCTTCATGAGCGATGGTTTGCCTCAGTGTTAGGAGAAAAATGCGTAGGGTGGAGGTAACTTTGTGCAGGTTCAGCTCCTTGCGCTCTTCCTTAGCATTGTAAGTGGGCTTAGGTGTCTGCTGTGCCAGAGAGCTGGGGTTCATGGGTCTGGTCTGTCATTCTGCGTTCCTTTTGGGTGCCCTGTGCGTCTGTCCCAGGTCACAGCTCCATGCTGGGTTAGAGTATCTATGTCCCATGCTGACGCAGCGGGATGTCACAGCCATTTTGGACCTAGTCTGTTGTAGTAAGCGGTGCAATACCTTGTGCTGTTGGTCTCTGAAGATGTCACTGGAGCCGAGGATCCAGCTCAAAGGCAATCAGTGAAGGCTGGAAAAAGACACTGACTGCACTGATCAGAACAGTGTTTTACCTGGCATGCTGGCAGATTGCTGCAGGCCGTGATTCTGCTAGCTTCCGTGAGGTAATGCAGATTCAAGCCTGGTCAGTTCTTAGGTGGGAGAGTGCTAAGTGAAAATCGTGTGCTGCAAGGAGTGTTGCTTTTTGATGGAGGAGCTGGCATTCCTCTCTCTTCAAGGGCAGATCACACTTCAGGGCGGTAATAGTGGATGTTGTCCTTCTGGAAGTGCCATCAGTCATGCATGATGTGAAAATTGCATCTCGTTTATGCTGCAGTTGAAAACTTTCCAAGGTATCGAGAGTCTTATTCTGCATGGCCTGTTCAAATTTCCATGTAAACAACTTTGGTGCTGCCTCCCTAAATCTACGTTCATATGACAACAGACGTTTGAGGTGCTGTGTGTGAAGGACTGTGTTGGCGAGAGGAGGAGGATGCGTGTGAAGCATTACTGGTGATAAATGGTAACTTAGTACAAGATTTCAGTTTGAACCAGGTGGAAGTGGGATTCCTTTGCCTTTGCAGTGGGCTAAGGGCATACCCGGCCTCGGTTACAGTTGCCCAGTGGCCAAGCTGTAACTCGCTGTACACCATGGTAACTCAACGGCTTGCAGTCCTATTCGGGATGGAGACAGCAAGCTCGTTTGAACACGCTTAGGGTTTTTCATGCCGAAGTAATGTGTAGTGTTGCCACTGTGCTCAGATGGATAGTGATTAATGTGAGTTTAATCCACGCAGTTGATGATTTTTCTGTGTGAGAAGGGTTGAGCTTTGTTTACTTCAGTGTAGGAAACTCATCAGAAGGAAAGTGCTCTTCATATCCAGGGTTTTCTCTCTGTAGGAAGAAATTCTTTATCGTTGGGTCCTTTGCAAGTGAAGCTAGGTCTAGCAGTAAAATTCCAGTAGTGGAGTGAACATTTGAATTTTTCTAGCGTAAAGGATAATGAGATATACTGATGCCTCGTATCATCTCCAAAGGGCATATCTCTGATGCTTGTGTCATTCTAAATGCCGTGTGAAGCACTTCAGTTCTCTGATCTGGAATTGCTGGGCACCTAGGCTTCGCGGGAGATTTCTCATACTTCTTTGTTGCATTAGGCTCTGGTATGACTGTAGAGACTCATAGCAAATACTTCTGATGTTACTTTAGCATTCTTGCTGCCTTTTAAAATCTAAGATGAAAAAGAATGTAATGAGCCACCTAATCTGTGCAGTACTTGCTGTCCCCTTCTTACATACCAGAGGAACTGCTTATTTTCCTCTCACCACTAATTGACTTGATCTTCCTTTTATACTGCTGAAGGTAAGGTGCTGCTATGCACTTGGAACAAGGAGGAAAAATGTCATACGCAAGGTACCACTGAGAAATATGTATTAATGACTGTGATTTCTTGCCTGGGTCTGGAATGCTAGAATGGCTTGAGAGACAGAGGGTGGGGGGCCCAAGTTGAACTGCTGTAACCCATCTTACCTTTGAATGGGAAACCTTCTGGGTAATTGTTTTACCTGCTGGTTTCCTGTCAGTGAAATGTTTCCAAATGAGAGAAAAAAGCCTAGCCAAAATACACCATCTCACATGTCCTCTTTGGATGATGGGGAGATGAAAGAGAGAGAGGTGCTGCATAACTGCAATTAACAAACAAACAAATCTATTTTTAATATTCAAAAGGCATTTCTCACCGTTTTATCTGCTGGGT
>NW_010252410.1:8337-15807 GCF_000690775.1 Eurypyga helias
TGACATTGATTGGCTTTAGCAGTTTGACTCTGATTCTGGTATTCTGGTCTCAGTGGAAATGTATTGGAGAAAACAAATGGAACAAATTAGGCACCAAAGCCATCCCCATGCTAACTAATTGGATATCTCTATAAACATCGAACAACCCCACAATTGCTGCTGAAGCTGTTACATCAAACAATCATGAAAACTCTCAAAGCTCATGGATATAAAACATGTTGGCAGCTGGGAAAGGAAGCTGTAAAAAGGGACAGCTTTTTAAAATCATTTTGATTGCAGGTTCACACATCTCATTTGAAAACGAAACAAAAAAAATAGAGCTGTTACACAAGCCATCTCCCTCCGATTCCCACACAGCTTAGTAAGCACGTACCATTACAGGCTACCGTAAAGAGAAGCCATTCAGAACGAGCTGAGCCACTGCACAGGTTTTAGGGCCATCTGGCACGCAGTGCTCAGCTGTCCATCACTTGAGACCCAGCGCTACCTCTGGGCTTGGGGAGACCTGCTGGTATCTCGGCTTCTCTATTGCCGTCATTTGTCGGCATCAAGAAATGGAGGTTATGGAAGATGTGATTTACGTGACGAAAACAAATGTTACCTCATTGGCAGCTGCCTTCTGGTTAGTTTCTCTGTAAAGAGAAGATTGTCTTTGCAGCTCTTCGTGGCTTATTTTTAATATGTGCATCGAATCTGACAACAAAAATCAAGGTTTAACACTCTGAATTGTTGCAGGACTTCTGTGCATGCTTGGCTGCAGGAAATTCATTAACTTGGGTGTACTTAATGAAAATTTGGGGCACGTCAGTGCTAGGACAGTTCTTGGTTTTTGTTCCTTCGAAGGCGCAAATGGCAGCAGATGGATGGCTTATGCAGCGAAGGGTGTAGCTGCTTGGTTTGTTCCGCTTGTTTCGAGTGCTGTGTGTTGCAGTTGGGGTAGCAGTGAGGAAGAGCTGCCCGTTTATCTTCTTGTAGCTGCTGCACGCAGGCAAAATACTGTGGAAGTATTTGCACCTTCTCACAGAAAAAAATCCAACCAAAAAACCAACCACCCAGCCATTCTTCTCAGTCAGGAAAACATTTGGAGGGAAAGAAGAGCAGTGACATGAGTAGGGAAACTCCATCAGAAGAGAGAGAGTCCCTCTTTCCACAAGGACAGAGTGATGAGGACAGGAGGGTTTGCCTTGAAGCTCTTTTGTTGACTGCCTTACCAAGCACATCTCAGGTTTTCTATCTGTTTGAAGAGATGGCTTATTTTAGAGCCTATAAACTGGAACATATTTGACTTCAGAGATTGGGAGCCTCTTGGTGTACTTTGATGTGCTCATTTGAAGGAAAAGGTGGGGAGTAGTTCCACGTGAATACTCTAGCCGATTCAGGGTCCTGTCACAGCATATTTTTCTTCTCTCCTTTTACATTAGTTGGACAAATGGAAAATAATGAAGAGGGGACATAAGACAGGCTACCTGGATCAATAAAAATGTCAGTTTGGCTGCATCAATGTAATAGCCAGAGCTAATGTCATTTGGCTAAATAAATGGGTATGTTTTGTGCAGCATTGTGGCTGTCCAGAGCGCTTTAAAAGCAAAGATGGTGACAGAGCTCAGCAGCTGCAGGCCAGTGTGGCCTGATGACCTTACTGCAGAAGAGACCTTGCCCCGTATCCAAAGGGAAGTGGTCCTTATGCCAAAGCTTCGGCTGTACTGAGGTCATGGAGTGGGCCATGAGACTCAGTAGGGCAAGGTGGTGCTTAGCTTAGCTGTTTGGCAATCCTGCCAAATATAAGAAATAATACAGGCTTTTACTGAAGTCTGGTTAAGTGTTGCTGCTGCTGTCCTTGTTGCACGGCGGTAGCGTGTTGATATGGAGGAGCTGGCACTGTATGGCTAGCAAATCTGCAGTCAGCAGCTCTCAGCATTGGACTTGTCCAAGACCCACAGGCTTAGATTCAACCAGGCTTATTGTAGACATGTCCAGCCCTAACGCTGTCAGCCAGGCTTGCTGCTACTTCTCTCCTGGCATCAGATCCTCTTGGTGCTATAAAGAAGTGTTCCTTCTTTGCCTCACTTTATTTTCCACAGCATTTAGGTAGAATTACTTATACTAAAGCATCGTGATGCAGTTGCATAGTTCTATGCATTTAATTTCTGCCTACAGAATTGTTATTAGCAATATCCAACTAAAATGTTTTTTGAAGAGTGATTGTCTGCAGTCTTTGCTGCCTAAAGGGATGGTTGCAGACTCATTTTCATGGCACTGTTAGCGTTTCTCAGGATTTTTTTTGTTTTCACAATTAGTCCAGAAATTTACAGAAGCCTAGTGCTTCTCTGATGCTGCAGCATTCCCAGAGACGTTTCTAAATACTAGTGGAAGGGGAAGGACTCTGAATGGTCAAACTGAAGAAGCAGCTAGTTTATCTAGGAACAAGTCTCATTTCAGCCAGATACCAGAAGTCTTCATAGTTCTTTGACACATCCCTCTCTTCTCAGCTGCCAAATGCTGCAGTTCAATAAATTCTGTCCACTGATCATTAGGTAAATATAGATGTGAAATCGCAGTGCTACTGAAGACCTGATCTGTGGAAGAGGTAGCTGTGTGAGATGGGGGAGAATTTTTACTTTCAAGGCTGTTAAAACTTAAATGGAAGTCCTTTAAACTCTGACCTTCAGCTTGGGGTTTACTTTGTTCATGTTCTCCTTCAGGAGCCACATACTGGCTTTATTTATACTCAGTAAAATAAATAAGTGTGTGACCCTTTCTCCTATATGCAGGCAGCTTTTTATTTTTTTTCTGGTAGAAAAGGTTCTTTATGCTATTCTGAAATTAATACTGACAGCCAGCCACTTAATAGTCTGTATGTAACACTCTTTTTACAAGTATTTCAGTGCTTTACGAATATGATTGCATGCTTTGATCCCTTTTCCAAAGGGCAAACACCTCTGGGAGGAAACAGCCACATTTGCACCATTGCAAGCAGACTCAAACACCCTCTTAGCACGAGAAAGGGAAGAGTAGTACTGAAGTTAACCTTAGGAAACTTAAATGGCTTGTAAGAAGAAGTCAGCGTAGTGTACGCTTGGTGACCTGTCCTTTCAGTAATCTCCCGTGTCTATTTGGTTTTCATCTCTTGTGAAAATCAAATACTGAGCCAAAGCATTAGTTCAGCACGGAGTCAGACACATTACGTCCTGTCTTGGCGTTGTGCAGTTGCTGATGCAGGGCTTGTCTTGAGCAGAGAAGGAAATTGTGGCAGAGACATAATGTTTCCGGTCCCGAGGAAGACTTTGGGCTTGTTGCACCCACAGGTTGGGTTGGTAACTAAAACTAGCTTCTGCAGGAGGCTCTGTGCTCGAGGTGGTAAAACGGGCACTGTCAGCTCATTAACTGAACTGCTAGATTCTGCTCCCAGCCTGGCTACTATGAGAGGCAGGTTAGTAGCAATCCTAAAAAACAGCCAAGCAACTGCCCTTGTGCATGCCAGGTGGACTTTCCACCCAAGTCTTGCATTCCCCTCCACCCCCACCAAACCTCCCAGTACCATCAATACCACGCCACCACTGGAACTTTGGACAAGAGTTGGTGGGATGTAGGAAGGAACCTTGTGTGGTGCATGTGTGTCCCTTCACTGATCTCTGCTTGCCAACAGTTCGGGACCTGGAACAAGACTTGGGGAATGGAGAGAGGGAAAGGACTTCAGCAGTCCAAGGTGGCACGGGCAATTCTTTAAGGTCCCTTCCAACCCAAACCGTTCTATGATTCTACTCTTTTCCCCCTTGTCTTCTAGAGCTTTTGACCTGTATCATTTGGCAGTCTTGATCTTCCACTTGACTGAGAAAATAAAGTGGGTGGATGTTATCGCAGAAGAGGTCTTAAGCCCTTTCCTGCTGCTGGAGGAGAGGGCCCGCAGAGTACAGGCAGGTTGTTGTCAAGTGGCGTGGGGGCTGAGCACGAAACTAATACAAGAGATGACTCACTAGCTCCGGTGCTGCACACACACCGTCAGCATCCTACACACTGCTATCCTTCTCTCCTCCCTCCTACTAACGGTGGTGTGGGAAATCTCAGCGACTCCACTCTCCTCTCTGTAAAGAGGTTGGCTCATGCCTGGCCTGGTGACTCTCGGCTGGCTTACGTGAAACTGCCGGTGACTCCGGAGTGATGAGGCACTTGTGTGGCCATCACACTGAGAGCGGCACCTCTTTCCATAGTATGGCATAGTCAGTACGGACAGACACACACACAGCGCCCGATTCTTGTATGTGGGCGGGTTTGGACTCTAACACTCTGGCAGGGCTGGCTACCACATTCAGATATTGGGATGAGCGGATACTTCAGAGCCTAGTAATACTCCTCTATCCTTGCCAAATGACACAAACTGCCGGACTGCCCGCAGGTGAACTATGCCGTCTGCCACCGCTGACCGCTTGTCTGTGTGTGAGACTATCCTGTGCGTGTCCTAAGGCTGATTGCAAGGAATGTGACCAGGTTCCATACCCTCAAGAAGGAAAGAATTTTTTATTTTTGTGTGGGTTTTTTTTTTTTTCGGTGCTTGACCAAGTCTCAGTTTGCTCGGTGCCTCACCCGTACAAAAGAAGTTGCTACGCCTTCTCTGCAAGGCCTGTGTGCCACCAGTGAGGTAATACAGAAGACTGGTTACAGCAGCAGCATGTAAACCCTTTATCTGTTGCGAACCTTCGAAGTTCAGCCGCCTTCAGTGGCTGTAAGAGTTGGCGTGCAATTGCTTGTACTTCTGTCTGGTTATGCTGGCACGGACAGGGCCGCGGTAGTCATGGGGAGCAGGATGGGCAATTTGTATGCTGCAGACACATGGCATGAAGAATGTGCTGAAGTCAGCAAGTCATTTTATCATTGGGGGCTCTTTAAACTGAGGACTATTTACCTGGCAGCTCCAAATTAACATGCTGATGAATTCTGTGCAGGGAGAGTTTACACAGGTTCCTAGGAAGAATTTACTACTTTAGATTTCTCTGGTTTTCTGTATTTAGGGGATCAACCCCTTAACAGTATGCTTTGAAATAAAGGATAAAAATTAGCCATTCTGAGACTCAATGCTTGCTTTCTTCTCATATGCTTTGGAGTAGCAGTTATCTAGTAATGGAATTTACACAGTATCCGCAAACTGCAGTTCACAGCTAAGCTCTCTCAAAGAGAAAATTGCACCAAGAAATCCATAAACAGTAAGAACAGCAAGGGTCAGACTGTCTTACCGTGAAGAATGATATGGTGCGGGAAGCCTATTGTCTTTTGCTCTTTCTGCTGTTAATGCCCCAATCTCAGCTCCCACGGTGCTTTCTGAAAAATCAGAAATGTAATGTTTTATTTGAAACACATTTCAGCATTAGAATTCTATTTTGGTACACTTTACACAAAACTGTGTAATCGTTATGGTAGATACTTAGCTCTGCCTGATACATGTTGTCTCCAGACTGCCCTCAAAACAGTTGATGCCTTGGCTCTAGAAAGGTGCTGAGTGTTGGCTAAGGAAAACTGATCCGTGGTGATTTTAAGTGACTGAATCGGGGCCGGGGAGAAACAGACGGGTAGAGATGACCGCATTAATCTTAATGGCTTGCTGGATGCACGCAAATGGCATAGGGCCTAATTGTTTCAGTTCCTGTGAAGTGACTCATGTTCCACGGGCTGTTGAATTTCCTTCCCTGCCTTTCTGCCATCAGCCAAAGGCTGATAAAAGCGAGCCACCCCAGAAAGCACAATTTGATCACGGTCAGCGCTGCCTTGTTTGATGCACTGTATCTCCTTGTAAACGATTGTATTGTGTCATGCAACAATGTGATTAGAAAGAGCAGGTACAACATACAACTTATCACCTTCATGGAGCCCTGGGTCATAGGTTTTGTGAATCATAGAATCACAGACTGGTTTGGGTTGGAAGGGACCTTAAAGATCATCTAGTTCCAACCCCCCTGCCATGGGCAGGGACACCTTCCACTAGACCAGGTTGCTCAAAGCCTCATCCAGCCTGGCCTTGAACACTTCCAGGGATGGGGCATCCACAGCTTCTCTGGGCAACCTGTTCCAGTGCCTCACCACCCTCCCCGTGAGGAACTTCTTCCTGATACCCAATCTAAACCTCCCCACTTTCAATTTAACCCCATTACCCCTTGTCCTGTCACTACAGGCCCTTGTAAAAAGCCCCCCCCAGCTTCCTTGTAGCCCCTTCAGGTACTGGAAGGTGCTATAAGGACTCCCCGGAGCCTTCTCTTCTCCAGGCTGAACAAGCCCAACTCTCTCAGCCTGTCCCCATAGCAGAGGTGCTCCAGCCCTCTGAGCATCTGCGTGGCCTCCTCTGGACTCACTCCAACCAGTCTATATCCTTCTGATGTTGAGGGCTCCACAGCTGGACGCAGCAATCCAGGTGGGGTCTCACCAGAGCAGAGTAGAGGGAGAATCCCCTCCCCTGACCTGCTGGCCACACTTAAATCCTGAGATCTGTCGGGGCTCGGGGTAACAGGGCAGAGCAGCATTGCAGCTGCTGAGCCAGCGCACAACTTGCACATGGATGCAAGTGGGGGCAGGATAGTTGGCTTTACCTGTGCTATCCAGACTGAGAACAGCAAAGGCAAGGAACTGGTTCTGATTTACGCACCAAGTCTGACTTGGGTCTGTCTGACCCAAGCTTTCTGTGTCAGTCACGTCTGCCTGTTTCTGTAGTTGTGACAGCCGAGAACTGTCTTCATGAAGCTTGATGTAAAGAAACCAAACCAGCCCATAGCATCAACCACATGCTGACAGTTTTAAATCAATCGGCATGATTGATAAACATTTAGCATTACTTGGCAAGTGAGCGATAGCTGTATGTTTTATCTGCAGAATAACACCGCTGGGTTAATAAGGGAACGAAACAATTAAAGGCAGAACAAGGACGCATTTTTTTAGTTGTGGTCTGGGCGGGTGTTCAGTGCCTGGGCTGTGAAACTGCTTGCAGGTCTCCGGTGGCTGCAGCATCCAGCTGGCCTTAAGGTTCCTAGTGAGAAAGCCCACAGACAGTTAAGAGCTATGAAGAAGGGGTTTAAACTGCACGTACAGCTCGGCCTTAATGTTATTTTCTACAGTGTATTGAGGCAGCTGTAAGAATTTCATATACTAAACAGCAGCAGTCATTTAACGCTTAAAACCAGCATTTTCCTTACAGAGGGAAACGGCTGCTGGCAATACAAGCCTTCATACCTTTAGAGGTGATAATCTCTGCTGTTACGCTGTCTTCACACAGACTCGGTCTTTGAACATGACTGTTTAGGGGAAGGGGGAGCATCGTAGTTGATGAGGGAGAATTTGCCAGAGTGATGGTGGAGAAAGCCTAGGAAGTGACAGCAGAGAAGCCAGGGAGTAGAGAAACGAATGCCTGTGCAGGGACTAGGACAGAGGCTGACAGAGGTATGGGATAATAAGTTTCCAATAGCATGTATTTCCCAGCTCCCACTAGTTCAG
>NW_010252410.1:15819-21532 GCF_000690775.1 Eurypyga helias
AACGCACAGCTCTGACGGCAGCAGCTGGAACATGGTCAGCAGCACCAAGCTGATCCCGCATGCTCACACACGCACCCCTCAGCCCTCTGTGGGTCTGCACCCCCCGGAACAGCCCGAGGCGCACTGTTGAACAGCGCCTGCACCCAACTGTAGCGTTCACTCCAACCTCTCCGCTGTCCTTTGGGGGGAGTATTTTTACTGGAACTGCAGGTAAGCATCGCGATGCTACCAGGGCCATGTCTGAAGTAGTTGATAGCGATTAAACTGGCAAATTGAGATAGTGGGACATACTCCATTTCCCCGGAAGACGAGTCTCACAAGGACTGATTATCGGTACGTGGGTGTGCGGGAAGGGAGAGCTGTTTTTAGCCCGGCAGCGTAACGCTGCAGCCATTTGATGTCCCAGGAGATGTGTGTGTGTGCGGATGTGTTCGTGTGTGGAAAGATCTGTTTGGAATGATTTCTTTTTCTTTGGACAAGACCTGAGACCACAGAGTCAGGAACAGAGCTACAGAACTGGTACCCCACGGCTGCTCGCCCCGTTGGTACTTTAACCCACGCAAACGCAGGGGGTAACAAAGGGCACGGCTTGCGTGCAGACAGGGCGACGGTAACGCCTCTGCCTGCTGCACAGGACAGGCCATCCAGAGGAGCAGGACCCGTGCCAAGCTGGCACGGCTGGATCACCTAAACCGTTTTTGGGGAGCCATTACTTCAGAACTCCAGCGTAGGCAAGAACAGCTGCGCTAGCCAGCGGTGGTTAACTTACTCTTGGAGCTCGTCTTCCTTGTGCTGCTGCTAAACGTAGTATGTTAACAGACATCTCCAGAAACTGGTCTAGCTAAAGCTTTCTGGAATCTGAAGTGAATGTGGTGCACTTTAAACACTGCAGAAGGGGAGCAGAAAACAAACCAACCAACCCCAAACTACTGCTAGAATAGAGCATGAACTCTGAATTTAGCTTATCTAGCAAAGGGCTCAGATTCTCTTCCCCCTCCTCTAACAGTCCTGCATGTATTTGCTCCTTTGAAAAGTAGAGAGACGAGACGAAGCACTAGAGGAGTTAACAATGAATCTCTCATTTAGGTTTCTTAATGGGGAGGTGCTGATCATGCAGCCTTCCTTTCAAAAGATAATAAAAAAAAAAACCCAAACATGGCATTAAGGGTTGCTCCTTTGCTTCAAAGAGACCCTGAATAGTTAAAGAGGAGAAACCCCCCCACATTTCCAAGAGGACTGAGCACCCTGAAGAGCTCCTTCTGGCGATGCACCTGATGCGGTGGATGACCTCAACACTCTGCTTTCCACAGTGTCCACTTTCTTCTTTCCTTTGAAAACCCTGAAGTGTTCAGAGCTCCAGTTAGAAGGCGGTTTTCCGTCCTCCCGAAGCATGCTTGGTAGAGGGAAGCGTCTTCTGCAACTCACAGACTAAAAGGGAGTAAAGCCACGAGGAAACGGTGAGTGCCGCCTCCTGCCCTGTGGTGCGAAGGGAGAGCCGACAGCCAAGAGTAGGTCTCTATAATTTTATTCTCATTACTTACACAGTCACTGCACCGTGCTACAAGTTATTAACTCACAGCATCCTATTGCATGTTATTAGCTTTGCACAAACCTCGCAGAAAGGAACATCCTGCTGACGGTTAAACCTTTGCTATCAACGCTTGCTACTACCTGAAGAACAAAACCCTTTTGTTAGAGGATGCAGTCATCATCTTTTAAAAACTATATATAATTTCAGTAATCTTTTCCTAATGCTTCAGATGCACATATTGAGTTTGAAATTGTTTACAGTTAGTCTTATAAAGTTCTGCTTGTTTTTCTTCCAAAGAAAATAGCAGCATATTGCAAAATAGGAAGGTCCTATAGCAAAATATGTAGTTATTACTAAATAATCCATCAAAAATGTTTTCTAATTATGACAGTCCTGTTTCGTTTCTTTGCATATAACATATATGTTGCAGAATTGACTCAAACTCTACACAGGTATATTCACAAAGATAAAGCACAACAGTTTTCGGTAGTACCAAGTCAGAATGTTGGTGCTGTTTGGCAAGTACTTATTTGCCCCTTTACCCCTTTACGATCTGAGCTGACTTGAAGAGGGAGGTGGATGTGATCAGGGAGCACTCGTTAATCCGCATCCTCCGCCTCCTGCTTTCACGCCGCCTTTCCTCCCGACTCCGCTCCAGAGTGGAAGATGAGGCACGTGGCATTTACAGGAAGGTGTATACGAACAGTATCACAGAACTGAAGTTCAAAATCCCCATAGCCTAACATCCAGAACACGTAAACCCTGTCTGCATTACGCTGCCGCTGAGGAACTAGCCTGTCGCTGTAGTGAAATGCACAAGGGGGTGGTCGCTCCTGCAGACCAACACCCGTATTTTAATCTGCTTGAACTAATGTGAAGAGGCTTGCAAGAAAAATCAAAGGCAACGCTTTTTTTATCCCCGTGGCGAGTACCAAAAAGCCCAAAGGAGCAACGTTCAGGCAGAACTGCTTCCACGCGCCCGGCTGCACGGGCTGAGTGCCCAACGGAAGGAAAAGTGAATGAAGACTGGGAAGAGTAAGGAAAGTGTGTCCTCACCGGTGTCTTTGAGAGCCGTTACTTAGAAGTGGCTCTTTCCAGCAGCACAGAGGTTCATTCTCCTGGAAAAGCTGCTGCTAAAGCCCACTCTTGCATAAGTTCACCACGTAAAGTGTGTGCTCCGAGCCTCTGTGAACAGTTTCGTTACGCACGGTTGTCCCAGGGCGGCCCTTTGTGCAGCAACGTACAGACGGACAGAGCGAGTATCGGCCAAGCCTACGACTGCGACCAGGTTACGCTAGAACTGTATCCGCGTGCAGCAGCTCCTGCCCCATCGGCTTTGGCGCTGATCCGCAGCTTCCTACTGCCTCTGTTTTGTGTGTTCTGGGCGCAGACGCCTCATCAGGTATTCCAGTGACGAAGTCACCATCTGGTGCTAATAAATACAGCTCATTTTAAGTAGTGTTGTCTTAAGCGTTTCCATTTGTTTTCTAGGTAGAAAAGTTCCCAGGAGCATACAAAGTTATTTCCAACATGAATCGGCTACAATCTCATTGTGACGTTAAGGGATTACTTCAATTAGACCTTCTCTTTGCCGTGCCACTGCTGACTGACAATCCCCCTAACTACACTCCAGCAAAGAGAACGTGAATGCGCTTGTCTGGGCGCTTAGCTGCGTAGGCCTCAACTGACAGTGCCCGCGCTCCAAGCCGTTCCGCTGGTGCGTTCTCGGAGCCCGTTATCAACCCTATACTTCTATGACACCTTCGTTATCAGTTTTCTTCCCTGGTGAGTTTGTGCACTGAAACAGTTACTGCGAGATTTTAAAAAGTGCTCTTATCCCTTAGAGACTTACACCTAAGTAGGAGCACAGCCGCAGAAGGAACCGTTGTCTCGCTGTAGAATGAGCCGACCACCACAAGGAGTACAACGTTAAACACAAACGGAACATTGTCTTCAGGAGGCCAGGGGGTTACAACTTGTCCAAGAGAAGACAGTCATGCAAAATTCAAGTTTTGAATGTATTTATCAACTTCCACGGAGTAAGTAAAAGCAGCTAACGCTACTTTTGGACTGCTAAAATTGCACCAGGGCTCTTTTCAGGGTGTCGCCTGTGTAGCACTGACGGGTAGTTCACGTTCTCAGGTACCTCGCTGTACAGTCAACGCGGCTTCTCATTCAAGACGCTAAACCGCTTCCAAACAGAAACCAGTGCGCTTGAGGACAGGCTCTGGCACAGAGGGCCATTCTTATTCTTCCTCGAAGCCTTGGCACGCACCCAGCTACAGGTTTGAAGCTTGATGAGAAGGCAGAGCTGTTGTACATAACTTACCTTTACTATAAAACAGCCATCTTGTCCCAGAATCACACATAGTTTTATAATTGAAAACACTGTATTAATTTGAGGAAAAAAATGGGTGTGGGTGTCCCAAGAATCAGGCATGCTTTCATTTCCAAGCAGTTTTCAAAACTGTTTTTAAATAAGCATCTTCATATTCTCTCTCCCTCTAATATATTCCATTGTTTTTTTTAATTAGCCTTGCGTTTCTAGCATCTAAATAATTAAGAAACAATAGTTACACCTCTACTTATCCACTATGAACGCAGCCCAGTACAATCTGGAACACAGCTGCTCTGGGTGCAGAAGTTGTCAAAATGCACGCAAGAACAGTTAAGACGTCTTATAACTTTGACGCCAATGGCACAGGGCACCTGGCAGTTCACCGGATTACTGTATCTAACCTCAGAATCACGCGGACCAATACGAAGGCTACAGCAGGTTTAGCCAGGTTTGCTTGCAAAATGAATGACTAAACTTGAACCCAGCAGAAATATCATCCTCCCCTTCCAAATGGAAACATTATCCATCCACCTTCCGCCAACTGTAGACTCAGCTTGAACTTACTGGTCTAACGCTGGTATTTTATTTTCCCTGTTAATTTCTTACATGAACTTGTGACAGAAATGGTGCAAAATAGCAAGACCTGTTGGAATAGGCAGAAAGGAATTCAAACTTTAATCTGATTGGTTTAATTTTGCCTTTTCTTTTTTTTAGCAGGAGGAAAAAGAATAAAGTTACAAGGTTCTTTTAATATTTTCACAATGTTAAACTAAAACTGAGCTCTAGGCTACATGTGTAAGTAAATCTAGAACACAAAAGGGTTAAATAAGATCTTCTTTTAAGATACAAGAACTTAAGCTTTCTTTACGTTTAACAAACTTCACAGAACAGATACTGCAACGGAACAACCCCCTCCCCAACTTTTTTGTTTAACGTGAACATTGTCCGTCATACAGGAACTTTTAAGTAGTGTTCTCTCAAGAGCCACTTGGAGACCACCCGTGCACTTCAACGACTTTAAGAGAATAGGAAGGAGCAACAAAATAGCATCTTCAGTATTAACGCAGAAGAGTCTCCTGGATCGATCAGAATGCCCATCTCAAATGCTGTGACAGAATTTTGTAGGAAAAGAAAGTGCGTATCACAGCAGCCACCAAAATCCATGGGTTTTTTTAAACTCCTCACGGCAAATGCAAATAATATCCTTGGAGAGTCCCCCTCACCAGGACCATTTCCTGAAAACGCAGCACATCACGGAAGGTTTTGCTGCCGGTTTCACGTTCTTGAATAACAACGACAAAAGAAAACAGCTTGCCTTGTGGACAGCCTGCATTTTGCAGCGATGGGACACTTCTGATTTGCTTCGCGGTGCTGATACAGTCGGAGGCTGAGTGCGTGTGTGCGGACAGACACAGACAGATCCCTTCTTTTTCAGTGAGTTGTCTCCCTGTTAAACGCTCCTAGCTGGCTACCAAAGTAACGATGTAATTGGCCTATAAGGAGTTAGTTACCTGGAACAAGTAGAATGGAGGACGATTCACACAAGCTTGCTCCCAAAACGCCGGGGTTTCTCAAGCGACAACGTTACTTCACCCCTCTGATGTCTGCTATCTGCCCCGTACTTGAAGAGGCGGCTAAATCCTTCCCTCCCTCCGGTTTTCCTACAAACATACCTGATGGTTAATACCTTACTAATAGACCAAGAAGCTAAATTCACTCAGGGTGAAGCTGGGCCACATCAGCACAAATCCTTTTTACCTGCGTAAAGCCCTGCGTGCAGCTGGAGACGCGCCGACGATTACGTTTGCTTTTCTCTTCCCAAACCGACAGGACGGGCGCGGTTC
>NW_010252410.1:21542-96573 GCF_000690775.1 Eurypyga helias
CTGTACGGGCGCGTTTCAGCTCATCTCAGCGTGACACAC
Organism: Eurypyga helias; assembly: GCF_000690775.1. Classification (NCBI taxonomy): domain Eukaryota; kingdom Metazoa; phylum Chordata; class Aves; order Eurypygiformes; family Eurypygidae; genus Eurypyga; species Eurypyga helias. The sequence continues at coordinate 21,582 of NW_010252410.1, forward strand.
CGTAGTACAGAACCACAGGTCTAACCAGATCCAAACCACTCAACCCCGTGTGACCCTTCTCACATCCACCTGCTGTATTTGCTGTGCAATCGACGCGGGCAGAGATTTTTCAGGAGCGCGTTCCGCTGCACAGGCGCGGGGCTGACGGAGCCCATCCCGTTACCTCACTGACGCTCGGGAAGCGAGGAACACAAATTCAGTCTGGTAAAGGGCGTTTCACCGGTTGTTCCCCAATACTGTTACTGAATTCCGTTTGCTACAAAATGTCCTTTCCCCTCCCCACCCCCCCAATATATAAGTCTAGCTACAGAAAGTCAGTCTGTAGAATCCAGCCATGGCTACTGTGCTGTGAATTAGCCTTATTTGATCAATTATCAGATACCTGCACTTAGCAAAAGGCAAACAAGAGCCAATCGGGTTTTGGCTGGTGGGAATGGCTGCACACGTGGAATCTGTTCGCACAACGTGCAGAATCTCCGTGGACGCCACGTAAAAAGTATGCACTGCTTACTGCTCTGGGATGGAGTGGGCTTTCAAGGGAGAGCATAATTTAACTGAGAAGAAAGGAAAAAAGCAAAAAAAACAACCCAAAACCAAACCCTGATAGGTTCCTTATAGTAAGATAGATATAAAAATTTTTCATAAGAATCTCTGTCCCCCTTTCTTTTTGGCTTCCTGGGAAGAACCAGAAAGGTGTTCCTACCCGAACAGAATCCCTGATGCTGGTGACAGTGCCCAACTCAAAAGCCACACGCGATGAAGGCACGAGTGACCAGTCAGGTCTTCTGGGCTGAAGAAGCTGCAGTTGCTGCTCTTGGTAGTATTTCACCCCCTCAGGATTCACTAGCAGTGACGAGGTGAAAGGCTGCACATCAAACAGTTTGTCCGAAAGCCGTGTGCATAGCAAACTCTTACACCAGCTTCTATTCAACTACTTGTTTTAACTCTGCAGCTGGAATGTTTCCAGCGTAAGGCTTTTAGAGTGACTCCAGCAATAACAGAAGCCTTTGGATTTTTCTTGTTTCGTTTAAATCCACTAGCCATGCTCAAAAATAATTATTTCTCCATGGTTTATTTTTATACGGTGGCTAGCAGGCACCTCAGTAACCAGCCAGAAATCAATGTCAACCACCATCAACCCCTAAACTACAGTACCAGGATGGTTGGCTAAAGAAAGGAAACTGATTGGCTGTAGTCTGAAACTTGCCTAGTACAAGGTGTCTGGCTGACTTTGTCCTAAATAAGGCTAACATTAGTGAACTAAGAGAACAGCATTTTGGTTGCAGTCTTGCACTCAGGAACATCCTTCGCCAATGCGTTGGCAAGATCTCCCTACTTTCCGATCCAGTTTCACCATTTTCATAATGGCTTCCTCGCGCCCACGTCCCATGTGGTCAAATGTGCAGTCGTGTTGTTCGGGCAGGCGATGTAACATGCAGAACACGTAGCCTACCGTGGAAAGGGAGAGAGAAAAACCACACAGTTAGGGACTTGGTTAAAGCGGCAGGACCTTACCTGAGTCAGACACAAAGGGTCACCTGCTGGGGGTGATCAGAAACGAATGCCAGCTTTATTACTGATCTTCCTTACAGGGGATTAGTAAACATCTGATTATTTACTGCATCTTCTTGCGTATTTATCAAGACAGCATCAAACCTCAAGTCATTAGCTCTGGAATTTTTTTTTGCCATCCTCTCATCTTACAGGGGAAGCCCCCAGAGTCGTCTAAAGGAGGTATGCCCAGGTAGTAACAAAGCTGATGTTCAGAAAAACCCAAAGCCGATCACCTCAACTGAAGTCTTTTCTACTGAATGTGGAGTTGGTTGTCATTTCTGAGGTTCGTGCCTGTGGTACCCGTGATTCAGCTCCCAAGCAGGCACTGAGGCCAGAACGGTTAAATCTCAGCACCTTGCTTCCTCCTTCCTGCTAGCACCCCGAGTCGGCAGTGACCCAGGGCGGGTTCCCTACTCCATTACCGCTCCAGTTTCAGCAGCTTCTCTTCATGAACTGCTCTGACACTCAGCACGGGGGGGCCAACAGGCATTTGACACAGGGACATGTCATGCCACATCCTCTCGCTCTGTAGCTGAAAAGACGTAGGTTCTTGTCTCTTTGTCTAAAGCTGGTCAGTGTTACTCCGTTTTCCAGGGAGCATGGGATTCAGAAGCACACTGCCTGCAGGCAGGGAGGGCATCTCAGTAGCTGCCTCTTTCTAGTCTGCAAAGAAAATCAGCTTTTCTCTTATTTGGCCCTAACACTTCATAACAGCAAAGAGATTGCCTCGAATTTCGTACCTGTAAAATGAATGTTACCTAGTGATAAGCAGTATTAAGGTGATGAAGTAGGGAAAAGAGTTACAGGGTTCCTATAGCCCACCGGATACGAAACGAAGTACAGTATCGCCTGTGCCGCAATATTTTTCCTGCCTGATGGTGCCAAGAGCATCACTCTGCCTCTGACCGAATGTTTTACATGACTGTGCTCCCTGAATGCTCAAAAGATCTTAAATCCCCAAAGTGATGAAATTTGAGATGGAAAAGGATAAAAATGAGCAAATGATTGAGAGTGTGTTTGTGCATGTATATATAAACGCACACACGTATATAAAAACGTGTGTACACTATTTCAAGCTCCTGGACTATAAAACATCAGTTGTAGGAGAGAACAACAGGCCACCTTTATGTTAGCGTCATCGTTAAGAAAACGGGAAGGAAAAAAGTATCACACATGGAATTATTGAAAAAAAATAAAAGAGTGGAGAAAAACTGATTCATCTTTGCTCTGTGTTTCAACAGCAGCAGCTACGAAAAGGCACGTCTGTTATCTGGGGCTGGCTCTGCGACCCCGCTCTAGGGACAAAGCAAGAAAGACCAGTTTTCTGTGTATATGGGATTCAGAAATATGGATGGGAAGATGCAGGTTAAATTGATAGATATCTCGCCCTTTGAGATCACGGCCTCCACTTCAATCTCAATCTGGGTCATATGACGCTCAAATGTGACAAATACCTTTCTCGAGGTGCCAAAAATTCAAGGTCTGAATGTTAAGATGAAAACACCCCGGGACTACAGTTTCAGTACTGAACAGGCATTTCCCTCCGTTCTCTTACAGAAAGCCTGGACTGCAGGCTTCCCTTATTTCTTGGAATAAGACTTCAAATCACAGAACCAACACCCACTGCAGCACAGGGTTACGTAAATACCTGACTAAGTGAGCACAAAAATCAAGCTGTTCATCTTATCTGCAGTGGGTAAGAAAGAAGCAGACGCAAGAAACCCCGCAGGTACAGAGTGGGCTGAAGTCTTCTCAGTCCCTTGTAGGTTAATAAAGGGTTTAAACCCTGATGGCTGTACAGCTCCTCTCCACATGGTTAACAAGCACATGGAGAAATGCCATCTCGGAGACATCTTGAACACGTACACAATCTCCTACAGGGCTTCAGCAAGACCCTTTGGACAATTCTATAAATCTGCTAAGAAAATACACATGCAACATGATTTGTCACTTGCCCTTCCAATTGCTCCATCTCCTCACCACCCACAAAGCCTCCCGCCTTCTGTAGGCCAGTGCAGCTTCATGATGTTCCTTCCTACTTTGCCACCCTGCCAATACGGTCTATTCTGTGCTTTGCCATGTCTTCATTTCTATTCTAGAACACCTTTTAGTTCTTTCCAGAGCTCCTGTTTTCACGCAGGAAAAGCTATACTGCGTGCTGTTTTTATTCCGAATGAAATATATTTGTTTTTTCTGTTCGACAAGCGTTTCCTTTTGCATTCTGGAATGTCATTTCAGTAACTGGCCACCAAGAATGGCAGGGGATTCTCATTTTCCCAGACTATGAGAAAAGTATTTCTAATTTCAGCAACTTAGTGATCTAAACCTGTTATTCATGTATCTATTTCAATAAGTACAGCTAATTAGAACTGATCATACCCAATGAAAGAACACCCAAACCCATTTTGAACACTGCTAAAGACAGTTTTGCATATACTGGCTGTTCTTATGGAGGGGGTTTGTTCTTGTTGAATTAGCAATGGGGATATTCTGTAAGTCTCATTTCCAAGAGAGACTTCAGATCTCTAGTCCCATTGTTCCAAATGAGTTAAGTCACTATAAAGACTGGCACCTGTATTTTTGTGGGTTTTAAATTTAAAATGTAAAGGACTTGAATACTGTTACACAGTTGAGTAACAGCAGTTCTGAACATTTTTTCATTAATTCAGAGTGGATATATTCAATTAAGGTATTACTGCTATATTCAGTCCTTGCTTCTTTGCTGGTCTGGACATCCGAGCGGACATTCTGTGGTCTGCATGTGCACAAAGCCTGATGCCACATCAAGACCTTCAGTTTTTACAGCAGTTCCACTCAACTTATGTGCACTGGGGCACAAGGCCAACATATGTACTTCTATTTGGATCCGTAAACCCCATCCAGACTTAGAGGTAAAGCCTTTTCTCCTGAGAACTCTGCTTTTATGGTTATAAAGCAAGAGAGATAAATGAACTCTTGCAGTGTATGTACTGTTAAGTTCATTATGGAAGATACCAAATACCGGTTGTCTCCGTTAAAAATGCTTCTTTTAGCACATTATAACTAAAAGACAAAATAACTTTGTGCTAGGGGAAAGAGCACTGGCAAAGGGAATCCATCTGCCAACTAAAGTTAGTTTACCCTAGTCATCAACCAAAAATATGCCAGACTTCCACTCCAAGCATTGATTTCAGTCTAGTAAATGTAATACATCTCACAGCACTGCAATTACTGTTTTCTGATGTTAGAGGTGAACTAGGAATTGCCTACTCCTTGGGTCTCTAATGCAAACAATCCTGGAAAACCATTACGTAGTGCCTCAAAACCCTTGAGCTCCTCTAAGCAACCCAGAAACCACCTCAAAATAGATCACCAAAACTTCCATTTCATCACAGCATGAATGGCTAAAGCCATAGAGCAGTGTGGCACCTCTGCCTTACCTGTACCCATACAGATGGGTCTTTTCAAAAAATCATAATTCAAAGGAAGTCTCAAGATCACATGCAATCAACTGTGAAGTTGCTTTCATCATTCCTGAGCAATCTGCTGGGAAAAGGTGATTGGAGAGGACAGAAAAGAAAATAATCTTCCATATTCCAGACAAGAGAGTACCCAGACCTACAGTTTGCTGTGTGGGGATGATGGTGAACAATGGCTGCATTTTCCTCACTGTTCATTCCAGAGCGCTGGCTGGTCATACTGAGCGTACTGACGGAGAGCACAGAATGACAATAAGCAAATATTTCAGCTAAAACCTACATTTAATTCTTAACTTGTTCTTCAAATTCTGAAAACAGTAAGCTGCTAAAATACCAATAAAATGATATGTGAAGCATCAGAAACAATTTAACTAAAGGGCATAATAATCCACAACACGAAGCCAAACTGTAATTTTGGAGGGTGCCTGATTTTGCTAAATTGCTTTTTTCCCCTCTTAACAGAAAGCAGCCAAGACTTTCTGCAACACAGGACAAATGCCCAACAACTAGATTACCGCAAACTACTGGTGAAGAAGCACAACACACTGGTGGGACTACTGTAGTGGACATCCCTGGCCAGGCATCCAGCAGTCCCGGACTCCTCTAATGTACCGCTGGAGAACACCCCACTGCTATCTAAAATACATAATAAATATCATGATCCCTGTTAGGTGAATGGCATCGGGATAGAAAGAAGCTCCTTTTGCTCCCACCCAAAGATTCTCGTCCTGATCTCACTGATGAGGCATTCAGAAAGCTGCTAAAGGAAGACAGATTTGTTTTGTTTGTGAGCATGTTTTGAAAATTGCCAGAAGTGCCAAATAAGCTTATAAAATATTTGTACAGCTTACACGTTTACAAAGTGGCTTAAAAACATTTAAAAGCGTCCACGTTTGAAACACCTTGATGTATGTTACCTAAAAAGTAGTTGCACGCTGCTGCAGTTACCCGTAATAACTGCCTGATATTCAGTATATTCATACTTTTTGGGCTTTTTTTTTAAGAATAGAGAGCACTTTTGGACTCTGCCATGCAGAGGATGTGTTGTCATATGGCAGATCCATCCGCTGAAGAAAACAGAACCCCACTTACGCAGAGGCACGTGTTTGCATTTCTGCAAGCTAAGCCATCCACATAGCATTGCTGACAATAAAGGATGAAGCCTTTCATGACCAAGTACCATCAATCATCTTAATTGTTCGAGCTAGGCACTGATGTTTTCCTTGCATGCAGTGACCGCTCTGGAAGTTTAGCCTTAGACACTGCAGTGACCCCCTGTAATTCAGAGAAGCTCCCACTGGTAGGTAAAGGCAGGTGTGGTCAGTATTACCACACAAAATCAGAGCTGCTGACGCTTTAAACTCATCTCACCTGCCCAAAAAGTGCTGCTATTTATCACTTTCCTTCCCCAGTCAAAAGGCAGAAGTTCAAAACTGCCAGACTTTCAGCTCAGGCCATTTCCCAATTTTATTTAATAAACAACTTGTGTTTGTACAGATCCCCTATGCAATCTGTTTGTTTGCACAGATCCCTGACACAAAGCCTATTCAGCACTAGTCTTCACAGCGGCCCGGCCTTATTCCTGTGTGGAATGCTGTGCCGCACGCTCTGGCTTCTCCACATGCTTCACATGCGATTTCACCTTTCTTGCTAACCTGAAATTCTAATTGACAGAGGTTCAAACAGAACTGCAAAATACTTTGTAACCTGAAGAGATGAAGGCGCTGCAAAAATTCTCTACCAAAGAGAATTATCCAGCAAGGTTACGTGGGAGTCTACAGGCAGATCTCCATGCACGAGGAGATTTTCACCGCATCCCTTGAGAAGGTGAGCGTACCTGCAGGATCTCACACGACGCAGCCGACGCAGGCAGGTTAACCGGCAGAGCTCCTGTGGTGACACGTGCTGCGGCAGCGCTGTTCAGAACAACGGGGCATCGTTCCCCCAAAGCGTCCAGTAATCCCAAACCAACGCTTACGGATCTCCCCATCCCTTCCAACTGAAAAGATGGCTAAACGTGGTGGAAATTATACTAATGAGAAAGCTATTACAGAAGTGGGGGAGGGAAGTATTTTTTCTTTTTCCAACTCCCGCAACAGGTAAGAAGAAATGAATGCAGGCGTAGAACAAATAGCTACTGAGATACAAAGCCAGGACTCTAAAGACTTATGCATCGAGTACCTCAGGAAACACCTGCCCTCTGGATTCCAATATAATCTAGCTGGTTCCCTGAATATTTTGGGGACCGTTCAGAAAGAACATCCAGCAATGGAAGGAGGGAACAGCGTGGTATAGTCCAGCCCAGCAAGACTCCCAGTGCAGCTTGTGTACACTCCTATTTCACAATATAAATGTATTCTCTGCCGATGTCTTGTACCATTCTCCTTCCAGACAGCTCCATTCTTGCATATACTCTAATTATCCCTTCCCTCTCTTCTGTGGGGAACGCTCTGCGCTGGCGTTGTCAGCTTTCATTACGCAACGCGAGGAACATCCAGCTTTACTGACATTTTCAATAAAAACCAAACCAAATCCCAGCAAGCCAAGCAACAAGCTCTTGGGAGTAAGTGAGCTGAACTATTCTCCCGTTTCCCTTTCCCAGCTTTTTAAGATGCCATGGACACTGATTAAGTGCTAAGTAGTTCAGAATAACTTGCCTAGGAATCTTGTCGTTCCTTCCCAAAGGGAAAGGGGAGTAAACCACATTATAGTGAAGCTTTTTAACCAAAACAGGTGTATTTACGTAAACTCCACAAAACATATTTTGAGGCACTCCTTGCTATCATTTCCACTCCAAGAAGAGTGGATGTCAGCCTCTAAGAGCTCAAAGTTAGACGTCTCTTAAGGCACAGTATATTAATGACCGCCCTCTCAAGGCATTTCAGCTCCGCAGCTGCCAAAGGCTCAGGGAACACGCAGTAGGAAGAAGTGTACTTTTCTTATTAATTTGTTTTTCTAGCCACCTGCTACAGTCACTGCAACCTGCCTTTCAGTATTTTGTTCTTTCTATAGACTGCCTATACTCACTCATGACTTCCAAAATGATCAACAACAATCAAAAAAGAGGAAAAAAGCTGGTATAAGACACCTCAGAGTGTTTCTTTTAACCAGCCAATCTGTCCCCAGGACTGGACGTGCATTTGGGTCTCCCATCCTGCTCTTCAATCAGTCACAATCTCGGGCTTCATGCTAGAACCGCACAGCTCCGCGACATCGATGACACTGCACAAAATTTTATGTCCGAGACACGGGATGCTTACAAGATGCTGCAGATTCATTCTGTATTTCTACTACTGGTTTTAAGCTTAGGAGAAAAGAAGGGAAGAAACATTGTTTCTTTTCCTTTCTTGCTCCGTTTGGCTGTCTACCACAAAAAGGGTAAAGCAATATGGGTGAGCATGCATTACGGACAAAAAAGCTATTGGTTAAAAAAGTGCCCAGGAAATGAACAGAAGGAATTGTACACAAAAGACAGATGACATCTTCTTATTCCTGTACCAGGCACTGGACAGGTATGGTTAAATATTTTGCAAGAGTTCTTTGGACTGCAGGGCACAGGCTTTGTATTTCCAAGTTCAGTCACGTATAAGCTGCGTTTTAAAGTGCGTTCTATTTCCTTAAAGATCGTGAGCCTGGGAAGCTGTTGTAGGGAGCATGCAAGGGATGCAGTCTGCACTGTGGAGACTGCAAACAGACTACCTTTTATCCCAATTTGTGCTAATTTCAAATTCACTTTCCTATTCATCTTACTACTTTACTTGTTCAGAAAGCTGTCAAACTATCTTTCCTGCATTAAATGTGACACAAATTTTGAACAGGGAATTTATATCACTTGAGGGCAGAGCACATGATGATTTTTCAGGGTTTTTTTCCCTGAATCAGTAATTCTTAAGGACGTTCTACATCAGCTCCTTTACTTTGGAATGGAGAAGAACTTGAGAGACAGTTTCCTCCAGGTTCTTTGAAGACAGCATATTTGGAGTAGGAAAAATTAAGATATGGCACTCTCCAATTTCAAGTCCTGCTTTTGCTGTAGTGAATACCAACTGGGCAGAAGTAGGGAGCCTCTTCAGAAGAAGAACCTGAGGTTTTCAGAAAATTATTTCCGAATTTCAAAGAATCCTCAGTGAATCAAATTGCTAAATACAGCATAGCTGCTTTGTGATAGTAAAATGCAATTAAAAATAGTTTGCTGTGGCTCAGGTCTTACTAAATCCTGTGGGTCTCAGTCAGGGTCATATCGCAGTTCTGCCACACCACAAAATAACGGTCATTAATTCTTTTGGTTTGGACCAAATATTTTTCTTGTTCTACAGAACACAAGCACATTGAACACATACAAGGAAGCTGGGGGGGACTTTTTACAAGGGTCTGCAGTGACAGGACAAGGGGTAACGGGTTTAAATTGAAAGTGGGGGGGTTTAGATTGGATATCAGGAAGAAGCTCTTCACGGAGAGGGTGGTGAGGCACTGGAATAGGTTGCCCAGAGAAGGTGTGGATGCCCCATCCCTGGAAGTGTTCAAGGCCAGGCTGGATGAGGCTTTGAGCAACCTGGTCTAGCGGAAGGTGTCCCTGCCCATGGCAGGGGGGTTGGAACTAGATGATCTTTAAGGTCCCTTCCAACCCAAACCAGTCTGTGATTCTACAATTGCAGTAACTACATTTTCATTACAATTTCTTCGTTCCACTCTGGATTCATGAGTTAAGGCCAACATCTATCAGACACAGTCTAACAGAACAACTCCGGTACCTGACTACTCCCGCAGATGCAGCACGGAATACTCGCTTCTGAACTGCTTCACAACTCCGGAGTCCCTGACCCACACGTTTCACCTGCAGGCTGCCCTTCCAACCTTCTACACTGCCCTCAGCTTCTTGCCAGAGCTGCAGTCCACAGGAGGCAGGCACAGGCAGCCACTGTGACCTGCAAGCTGACTCCCCAGCTAGCACAAATGGTGCGTGACCACTGCTGTGGAACGTCTGTAGGACTGGGGTGCCATCCCGGTTCATCTGCGGTGATAGATGTGACTTCACAGAAGTTAGCATTTCAATTTGTCATGTACTTGCTCAGTATAACTGAAAGAAACATTTTTCTCCAAAATACACAGTGGCTGAAGCACGAAGGCAAAAACCTATTAAAGTTTAATTTAACAAGAGAGTTTTCAAAGAAACCATTTCGCTCCCAACAACTGGCAGCATCAACAGTGGTGGCGGACAGCCAACACCAGTGTACGTCTAACTTGAGGGAGAAGAAAAACTGAGTTCAGAATTAGATCTTTAGACTTAGGTAGGGGAAGAGAGTTTGTGTTTTTTTGAATAATCACGTGATCCTGCAATGACACGTTCAGGAGGAATATCACTGCTAGACTTGTAAAAGGAACGTTCGCTGCCGCGCTTGCAGGGTGGAGAATACGTTGGAACAACACTGCATCTCCCATACCATTCCTAGTTCACACAGTTGTCTCCTGTAGGATGTGGGAGAATGCATCCAAAGAATAGGATATGCAGTAAAAAAGCAGAATTATGCCAAAAAGGCATTCTGGTGTCCAGGAGTCGACACCTAATGAAGTAGGGGAAAACGGTATTAATAGGTGACACTATTGCAAATGGTAGTACTCTTGTAAAATTTCCTATCACAGGCTGCACCAGCATAGAAGAAAGTATTTGTTTCCTATGGAGAACATTCAGATTTGAGAGTAGTGTGAAATCTAAAACACCCCCAAAGTCCCCTGAGACAGGGCAGGTGGACGGCAGAGCTGCCCTAGCATCAATGCAGGGCTGCGCCGTGACTGACATTTTCAAAAGAGCTAGGTGAGCACTAATACTTCTAGAATTCTCCCCACACCCAGCCTACCTGAGCTAATACACTTCTCCCAGAAGCTAGGAATTTAATTAAAAGCCAAAGTGTACCCAGTAACTTAATTAAAACAGCAAGCAATACTGAGTGATTCAATAATGTATGTGTGTCGTTCTGTTTAGCCCAATGAAAACGCAGGAAAGATAAGGCTACTAATAAAGAACTGGAATAAATAATGAAAGGGCCTATACTAACACACTGTACGTGTTGTATTAATTCTGACTGTTCTCCCGGATCCTGCGTGTATTTTGACTTCAAAATATGATTCCAGGCTTGGCTTTCAGCAGATTTCCCGAATTGTATTATTTACGCCTTGGGTTTAAATAGCGTTCTAGAGGTTGCGCCGTATTGATCCACAGCTGACAGCAGCTACGCCTGCTGGCCAAACCACTGGAGAGAAGCGGGTCTATTTCTTTTAAACCTAAATGAAATCTATTTTTCTGTCTTTATCCCCTACTGTACACCTCATGTCCAGGGTCCCTTAGAGTCCACATCCTGCTCCATGCAATTCTATTCCTGCTACAAGTCTTCCTCTAACCAACAGGAAACACAGCTCCATTCAGCAGCTGTACTTACACCCCAAAGGAAAACGAGCGCTTCCAGTGACGTACGCAGCCACCCTTCCCCTTTGCTGTGGGTGCGAAGACACACCACCCCCTGCTCCTGCTTGTGCAGAACATTGCAGGACCCCCCGTACGCCACCTGTGCACACACCTGAGCACCCTTCAGCAACTCAGGAACATTCAACAGTGGTGAACACCCTTGGTAGGTAAACATTTCCCTTTCAGTACATACACGGATAGTGACATAGATGTGTTCCTTTTAAAAGCCTACTGAAGAAAACACTGTACCTTAGCGATTAGAATATCCATAAATACAGTTTTCCAGCTCTTGAAACTTTTCTCCAAGGCCAGAAACACTCAATACCAAAAGCGCCTGACGCAGACCCAAATTATGCTGTTAAGTTTTGTGAAAAATGATGCACACTGATCTTCGTGCCATTTCCTGAGAAGCAACCAGGCAGAGAACTCCGGACGACACCCGGGTAGTGTCAAGTTCCAGTACTCAGGTTTAACACTTCCCTGTACCTCAGATATGGAATTTAAGACCACAGGTGGCATTTTCCATTAGGTAATATTTTACTTGGTTTGTAGGGCAAACCCCCCTCTAGTTCCTGGAAAGAATCCAGATTTTTCAAGGCAAATTCTGAGGATTCCTTTCAATATCCTTTTTCTCCTCCCAGTTCTGATGCAGCAATTGGAGTGATTTCCCCCCCCCCTTTACTTCTTCCTATGAAGAATTCCAACTTTCCCCACCAAAACTCACTGGGCATCATTCCTCCCCACCAAAGCCTTGCCAGTTGAACTAGCTGGTACTGCTGCCTCAGGACTTGCCAGATGATTATAGCCTATTTTGGGGCCTTCTGTGTTCACTTCCAATATAAAGCGCATTAGTAAAATCAGTACTTCTGTGAGTAGCTTTTTGTTTGTCCATGTGTTAACATGTTTGATTCATTCTGAGGGGGACATTTCCTAGGCAGCATCTCTCCTTTCCAGAGCAGCCTGCAGCAGCCTCCCACCGACCAGCAGAAGCTTTCTGTGTGCACAGTCCTGGGGAAGCTGTAATGTGTGCCTGTGAGACTCGGGATAAACAAGAGCAGTGTAAAGAAAGAATTTTGATTAGGAGAGGTAGAGCACTTTCACCTTCAAAAATGTTTCCTCCAACATCTGGCAGGTAGGTGGCTATTATGTTCATTTTTCTGATCTGAAAAAATGACTCAAAGACTGAGCAAATTACTTCCCTAAAGGTATTGAGAGAGATGGAATTAGAAATAAGAGTCTCAGCTAGATTTTTATGTTCAGGTTCACTAGGCCATGTGTCTCCTGTGCATACAAGACAATTAAAAATGGGCTCTTCTTTAACTTCATGCATACGCTTCTTTCTTCTGTAAGCACAGCACAGGTACATGGGGAAGAAGATACCTAACGTGGCACACCAACAAAACACTTGCTCCTTGCCTCATGCTGTAGTATCCCTACAAAAACCAACTAAAGATTATATATTGAAGAGTTAACACATCAGTAGCGTCAAAACAAAACCTCTATTTCTGTTTTAAAAAGGATGTGCTAACTAGTTTTCTTTAAGGAGAGCTCGAGGACTTAAGAGACTGACTGACCCATTTCAATTCCGTGTACTGACTGGGAAGGTAAGAAGGTAACAACAGGCTCGGTGTACATGACGAAATCAAGAGTCGCCTGTTGCAGAGCTTCAGGTAGCGCGGCGGAGGAAATCAAAACCAGTATACACTGTAAGAAACCCACGTTAGCTGAACAAGCTGGGGGAATATCCTAGAGCCTTTTCAAACTGTATTTCACGATTCCTAATTATAAGCAGACCACGAACTCCACCGACACTTCCAAAGCTGTGCACAGCTTTTCTAAATCCTAGACACTCAAGTGGTTTTTTGCGTCCTATCCCTGGAACCCATGATACGCCAATTAGCCTACTGCTTTTAACTCTTTAATTTCTAGAGCTTTCAGAATACATGTTACTCACAGAGACCAACATCAGTTAACAGCTCCTATTCCCTACCACTTAGATTACAGGCTTGGGATAACATCTTTATAAAATAAAACAAAACAAAAAGCCCCTTTGAGTTTGAATTCTAACTTCAATACTACTTTTCTTTTTAAATACTTGCAGCAATGTAAGCGGAGATGGTAGGCATTACTGGGATGGCTGAGGCAAAAATACTGTTCTGGGAGCCGCTATCATCGGAGAAGTGTCAAGAGAAGACCGCTGAATATGGTACATCTCAAGGCCCAGCAGGAAGACTTGCCAGAATTACAGTATGTAACCAGTTACTAATAAGATTTAGTTTCCCTTTAATACTTCTTATTGAACTGGTTGACTCATAATCCCCAGCAGCAGCGCGCGTATTTAATTTTAATCAATGGAAGTACATCTGTTACACCAATACGTAATCATGGCCTGAAGCCATTTTGGCTTGTACCAGATAAACCTTATCCACCTAGAAAGTCAATTTACCAGCACCATTACAAATTCTTCTCCACAGAAGAAGGTTCTGTGCAAACAGAATCACGATTTAATATTGCACCAAGTTTTAAGAGAAACATCAGTTTCAATATATGTTGGACTACTTTGTACAAAGATGAAGCAGTTGTCAGAGTTTGGGGCTTTGGGGTTTTTTACCAGATAAACCTTATCCACCTAGAAAGTCAATTTACCAGCACCATTACAAATTCTTCTCCACAGAAGAAGGTTCTGTGCAAACAGAATCACGATTTAATATTGCACCAAGTTTTAAGAGAAACATCAGTTTCAATATATGTTGGACTACTTTGTACAAAGATGAAGCAGTTGTCAGAGTTTGGGGCTTTGGGGTTTTTTTTTTTTTTTTTTTTTTTTTTTTTTTTTTTTTGCTTCTTTCTTCCTGTCCTTTTGAAGATAATTTCTAAATTAACTGAGTAAATCAAATCATTCCAAATTTATTCTGGCACAATCCAAACAAGTGCCTCATCTCCTGTGTTTATGAAGGAGCAGCTCTGTTATACAAGTTAAGAGTCTGCAGCTGTTTTTCGTCCACCTGTTCAGTTAGTGAAGCACAGTGAGACTTGCTGCCACCCTGTCTGCAAATAACGTGCAGGCTCTTCTCTCTGGACGCATTTTGTTCCTGATGGTGAACAGAAACGCTCAACTGCTTGACCCGAGCCTCCTGTTCTCCTCCTTTTACCCCTCTGCTTAGCAGAAGGCCACCACAGAGGTAAAGCAACAAAGAACACAATTCCACTGGGTTATTACAGATTTTTACTGAACTAAATTAAGAACAGGGATGTGGAAAACTAAGTATAGTGACATACCAGAACCCTCTTTTCTATCCTTATTAACTATGCCTATGTGTGTGCATATATATATATACATATACACACAGATGAGAAAAGTTTCTGCAACAGTTTAGAAGTTTAGATATATTGGACAAATATCTTAAAAAGTTTTGTTCCTGTCCCTGCCAAGATTACAGATTTTTACAATTTGTTTAGAACGCTTTCTCATGACGGTTGGATGTCCTTTAATTTGCATTTACTCATTAATTGTTTTAAGTCCTTTCCATTGTTAATAATATCTATATCTGTATTTATAATCTGGCAAGCACTACATTATGGTTAGAACCCACCAGAGAAGTCAGGAGAGGGTTCAGGATGTAGGACATTTTTTAAGAGACATGCTTCCAGTTTGGTTTTAATCTTGTTCTAGTGCCAGATAAAGGTGTTCCCCACGGATTTATTCCCTCATCCCCTTATGGCCAGCTTTCCTTTGATTTATTTTTTTCAAGTGACTTCTCAAATTTTATTCCCACAAGTACCTTCCCCCATGATCTCTGTTCAGAAGTGCAGGAAGGTGGTGCACTGGTACCTGTATAGAAATTAATCTGAAGACTTCACATGCATTTTTTGGACACGCGTTCTTGGATGAGCTGCATAAATAAGTTTTTTCTCTTATTTTAATAATCAACTAGATGGTTCTGTCAAGGATTCCTTTCATCTACTTATTAGGCATTTAGAATTGCCTGTCCCATTGCCCCTGTTTGTTCTGTTTGTTTTCAATTAATGTAGTTAAACATTCATTTACATGGCTTTTTTTCCCCTCTAGGCAAATAATCTTAAAATTACTCAAATACTTTGTTTGTTGCTTTGCCTCCCTATTATACTCTTTCACAGTTGTGCCTCCTTTATCCTTCTTTCACTTCCCTATATGAATGAATCTGTCAACTGCACACTGCAAATGTACATCCTGTACTACTATGGCCTCCATTCTGTATTTCCCATTCTTCCCGTCCCCTCCTCTAATCTAAGAATGCAGCATCTTGAGTGTCTTTATGCATTAACCTTATGAGGAACAAGCCACGAAGCAGTCGGGTACCAACTGAGTTACCAGCTTTTCATACATGCCAACTTTCTGTGCTGCCAAGCTGTAGCAAGCAGCTTGCCCTTAAGCTTCTTAGAACTGGAAACCATTTTATCAAGACAATCTTGCCCACTTTGATCACATCTTGATGAGGCATCTCACCAACTTCTAATCAAAATTTAACATGGCATTGATCCAGTCTGCATTAAAGTCACATTCAGCATCATCTCCCAGAAGCCCAGCACACTGTATGCTGCAAAGACCAAAATCCTCTTTCCAGAGACACGCTTTAGTAAGTCAGATCTCAGTCACAACCAGCAGCGCACAGTGACCTATGTGGATAAAGTTATATCCACATAAAGTTCAGAACTAACGAGGAAGGAAAGTTATACCCTTATAAAGAGCCCTCTGCGGTGTGCTCCAAGCGCACACCAGCCCCTTGCTCAGCACCGCGAGGCAGCGCTTTGGCCAGCTGGCTAAGTTAGGCTCTCCTTTCCTGACCCGCTGCAGAGGCCACTTGTGAACGTGTATCCCTTCAAACCAAGCGACAGACAGGCGTCAACACTTGCCAGCACCTCACAAATCAAAATGGCAAAAGGACTCTGCGTTCAGCCCTACCCGAGGCGAGCCGTCACTGCAGTCGCCATCAAGAGCGGCGGTGAACACATAACTGTTCACGTCTGCCCGCGTTCTGGGACGCTGTAACTTGTCACAACACAACCCAGGCCAGTAAAACTCCAAGAAAATATTTTCTCTCCACACTGGCAAGAAATACTGCTAACTACCGTTATTTTTTAATACAGTCTGATCAAACTGGAAGGTTTCAACATCTTCCCATCCTATTAAGCATCTGTGCTGGACAAACAACATGAAAAACTTGAGATTCCTAGCTGAGGAGCACACAAATCGGCAGCACCTCTCTAAGGCACCACTACTGGAAGCTAAGGACGGACTTACATTCCAGGGCCTGTTATCTTGGCCACCCCACTGACTGCCAAGAGTTCTGGGTAGGTGGAGCCTGAGCTGCAGACCTGTCTACGAGGATGTAGCCTACGAACAGCAAACCATCCTCCACAACAGCTGCTGAAGAGCTGGCACACTGTACTAATTTTTATTTAATTGCTGACTAGGACTAGACTGAACAATACGGATGTGAAATTCCTCTCGCTGATCATCTAGGATATCCTCATACATCTTAGGCAATTCCAACAATTATCAAAACCCACTGGGGGCTTCTGTGCGTTGGCTTTACGCAGCAAGTGACACCAGAACCACTAAAGCCTCTGCCATAAAATGAGGCTATACCTTCTGTGAAAATAATTTCTACAGCTTAGAAGTTTGCAGCTCAGTATCTTTTAAAAATGTACACACAACTTCATTTAGAAGCAACATACGACTGGTCAGGTAATTAAGACAAGGCCCATAGTGCAATTTGCAAATAATCAGTCTGCCTTTTTCTAAAATACATTCCCAGAACTCTGTGTTATACAGCGACTTTCACTCATGCATTCGCTGCCCCTGGTTTTGAAGCAAGGCTGTGGTTACTACCTGCTTATCACATCACTGAACTGACAACTTTCTGATGAAGGATCACAGGCAACTGATTTTGGACTGCTTACACTTCCAGCAGAAATGCTGTAATAGAATGTAACTGGAAGGATAAGATTCCTGTAATTCCTTGATGCTGTAACTGCCTACTAAATCTAATATTAAATGAATACATCATTGCAATGCAGTCGTTGTCCACCATAAACCTCTAAACTGTTGACGGGCCCGCCCCAAGCTAGGTAACATTGCTGTCCGGAAAACAGGCCTAGTGCTACTGTCACCTAGGTCCGTCTCATAGGAAGCTGGTTTTGCTCCAGCAGTGTTGATTTAAAGGTTATCCAGTCAGAGAGGCACAAAATGAGAATTCAGTTTAAAATTTCTCTTCCCCACTGAAGCTTGCGAAGTGCATCAGCAATTAACAATTCCTATCACTTCTCCCAGTTCGCCCGTGTGAAAAGGCTCAGAAGTCGTCTTACAAATTGCTCTTTTGAAGATCAAAGGGAAGCCGAATTTGTCTGTGTGCGCTCTGGATGAGTTTGTAATTTACTGGAACTTGCAGAGGAGGCTTGGCGGCGTGCTCGTTTGACAGCCCCAGGGTACAGGATTCAGGGGAGTTCTGTGACTCTTCCCTTCTGAGTTCCTTCCTTGCCTTTAATTGGCACCTCATTAGAAATTAATGAAAATGACATCCTCTGTTCTTCCTGCTCCAGGCACAGAACGCTACAAAAAGGCCCATCACAATTCATAACACATTCAATTTATATAGCAATGGCTCTTAAGCATTATTTATGAGATGTGAATTTCTTGTCAGCAGTTAATAACTTGTACGGAGCGGAAGCAGAAAGAAAAAAGGTTCTGAGACTATACATGTACATGTGTATGAAAATAAACAAATCTTTCTCTCGCTGAAAAACGTTGTGTTTGAATTTGAAGAACCCTTACTGGAACCCCCTTCTCAGTAGTGAATTGTTTTTCCTCGCGGCAGAGCCCTGCGGCACTGTCAGATCTGTCTAAAATGCCATGTAGCGGCAAGGGAACAAGCTCAGCAGCATCACCTCACTCTGGAGAGGTCTTATGGGAGACAGCAATACAGTAGTTTCCCAAACACCTATGGATTTGGTGTAAAGAAGCAGCCCACCCTCTCTGCCCCCTTCTAAAAGGTTGTGCCCCATTGGGCAAGGCCCAGTTAGGCAGGATTAACATCTCCAGGTATGTCTGCATTAAAACATTACCCAGTATGTCCAGATCTTCCTTTCCACTGTGTCTCACTAAAGATCTCTCTGGGAGAGTCACCAGGACACATAAGCAAGAGATGACTTCCAGTATTTTTAACACTGGGGCCAAAAGACATGTAACAGCAATCCATACAACTGCTGTTCTGTGGTGTCTTGAAGAGTTAATTTGTGAGGGGTTTCATGCACACCTTTGGAACAACATAATATTTATGTGATTAATCCTTTTTCCTTACATCCAAGCAAACACACATTTGTCCTTCTAAACATCGTACCTGCCCTCTTACGGATCCTGACTATTAAAATTTCTTTTAAAGTTCATGGGTTTTTTCCATGTTTTTTTCCCATTAGCTTCAGTTAAGGGTTAAGATGTCAAGAATTGAAGAGCAGTGGTCCAAAGTCCAGATCGAACAATGTTCTACCTTCAGCATTACTTCAGAGGAATAGATGTGCTTATTTCACCCCCGGTGATTGTATTTCCAACACTTCCAGTTAAACACGCATGGTTACCTGTACTTCTCGTGATGACAGAACGGATAACCTGACCACACATGGATTTAGAAAACATTTTAAATGAATGAGAATTTTAACCTCTCAATTCTGTCCCATTTCCCACCATCTCCCACCTGGGGTTTTTGATCTGCCTTGTCGTTCATGACCTAAAGCAACCCAGTTTTACAGGAAGCAGGGCAAAGTTGGTGAGAACAGTTTCCAAGGCAGCTTCTTTACAAATGACAAAAGCTACGTGCTGATGAGTACTGGTAAAGCAGTTTAGGTGACGTAAAGCTGTGTTGCTCAGTGGTAGGGGTTTGTTTGCTCCTTGTTAGCATTCCTATTACAAGTGAGTAGTGAGGGGTATGCCAACTTTCCCATCACAAAAGCATTTCATTGTAGGTGACACGCGTACTGTGTACGGTATCAATGGCACGTTATGGCTGCACAGCTAAACCAAAGATCTGCCGTCTTTCCAGACGTGTTAAAAACATGAAAATAGACTCGTGCCTCCCATTCTGTCATTAAATGAGTGGAATAGAAATCCTTATTATATATCCTGTAAACTATATGGGGAGGTAATACGTAATGCAGGAACGCAAATTTTCATTTCCTACTTATTGCTGAGGAACTCTGATTTTTTTTGTTTCATATTCATGTTTTAATAACATATTCTATGAACTTTAAGAGAATTATTTCCAGAAAGCTATATATATCCAGCAGAAACAGTTTAAAAAACAATTACTACAATATTTGTATTGCAGCAGTGTGGAGTTATGGAACTACTTCGAGAGAACTTGAGAAGAATCAAGTAGATGTATTTGTCATCCAGCTGACGGAAAAAAAAGGCAGGTCTTATTTTGTAACGTTAAAAACGTTACTCATTAGCAGAAGGACTTTTAAAAGTTTGCTTTCACCTTCATTGCTCTTCCATAGCTCTAATTTTGCAGAATGCAGGAAAGATTAATGACGTAACACAATCGCTAAGTCATCTCTTCTCCAATTCTCCCCAGACTTGTAAAAATCTCTTGCTCCCAACGTGAGGGAGGAACCTTCTGTTTCAGTCAGGTACCTGCCAGCAGCCTCAGTCATGTGCTACGTGACAGCAGCAGACAGAGAACAGACACTCCTGCCTCTACCGTGCTGAGCAGAAGGAGCCATACCCATCTGTGCCATCGGTGGTGCCCAACTTCTCCGGTTCTATGAAGATCCCGCTGGATACTTCCAAGTATCCAGACGCGCCATTTCCACAACAAGAATTTCAACATTACAGCTTCTGACTTCCCGTTTGGTGGCCTCACATTTAACGTAGGTTAGTTCTGCGGCAGAGCTCCAATATTTGAAGCAAAGCCTGTCTCCTGTCAGAGGGAGCACAGCCCAACAGTAACCTCTAACGGCTGCAGACAGACAGATGCTGAAGAAGAAAGGATAACATGGCATCTTTGCAGCTGTCTATCACTTCACTTGATATTTGGTATTCAATATAGAATTTAACTGGGTCTTTATGACTCGCTTAGCCAATCCTTTCTCTCCCCACTGCTGCTCAGAAGGACATGCCTCTACCCAGAGAAGATGGGAATCGCACCTGCCATCTACGCAAATATATTGTGAATTATCCCCCTTCTGAGACACAATGAAGCAACTAAACAAGCTTCTCCAAATGTACCAACACAAGCATGGCCAGAGAGTGCAAGTGTAAGCTTTCAGGACATGATTAGATGAAAAAATAATTAGCAGGTAAAACTACCACGTGCATTATCACTGGGTCTGGTGAGCACAGTTATGAACACAATCGTTCCACGACGGAGAGAGCATCTCCTCTGCAACCCAGTCACATCCATTATTATTTCAGAAAGATTATTTGCATGTCATATGAAACCCCAAATTAACTGTCTGCATGAGATTATCACCCTCAATTCAATTAGCTGAACAAGGTCATCAACTTCAGAAAAGCCAGGTTAGATGATTTTCAGTGTATGGTGAAGAACAAGTTTCCCCCCACCCCCCCCAACAGCTAACTGTGAGGATGAAAACATTTTCAGTTAGAGGGGTTTTTTTTTGTTTTAACTTTTGAATAATAATGTAATTATAAGATGCAGAATGTAGATGCTGACCTATGTTCCTCTAAGCTCTGTAAAAACTTTGTCATCTTTGCAGACTTACTGACGTGCTTTGTGTTTCTTCCCCTGTCAAGTGGGTATGATACTCTCTCGCCTTACAGGGATTTCCGAAGCTAAATTCATTAACATCTGCGATCTCTTGAGACAAGGCAGTACATGAAGGCCAAAGTTTTAAAGGGGAAATTAGACAGGAACTAATTACAACTTTTTGCTACCAGTGGAAGCTGCAGCTTCTTTGAAAGATACAAAATGCAAGTGTTCTCTGTATTTCCACCTCTGACTCTGATCCGAGCACGGCTGCATTAGAAACCCAGACAGTACTCACCACAGCGACACGATCCCAGTTCCTGCTGTACTAGCTCCAGTTTTGTTTGGCACTGGAAGCATCGGCGTCTACTCTTCTGTTTGGATCGACTGGTTTCTTCAGGCCTGTCATTACTGTCATCCAGTAGCCGTGGCTGTTTCACAGGAGAAGCCTCACTCTCCGACTGTGAATCTGTTGTATTCACAACAAATATTTTAGGAAATATATTAGAACTTCCTTTCTGAGGCATCCCTTTGGGCAGATTGAAGGCATATTGCTTTCAGCTGGGGTCACCACCAAGCAGTGGGATACTTCCCATTCTATTACATACACACATTTTCTTAACAATCAAAACAAGCATCAAGTAAAGGACAAATTATCTCTGGTCCCTGTAAGAACCCCTCCTGCTGGCAGTACTGAACAGAAAAGGAACCGATCGGCTTCCTTGCAGCCGTGGCTGGGTCACAGGCAGATACACGCAGAGTACATGCCATCCCAAAAAACCGCAGGCTTCATCTGTCACTTCATTTAGTTTCTCCTGTGTGCCGCCCCCGATCCCCCCGCACAAACTCACCCAAGTAGGCTGCTGATGAAAACCACCAAACGCGGGTTCGACCTATTTCCTCCCTGGGCAGGAGGAAGATTTTTAAGGCACAGCATGTAAACTATCTCTCTTATGACTGAAGGCGGTACATGAAAGCACCATGCCGTGCTTCCCTCTCTTTCCACATGGATAACAATTTAAATGTAAATTAGTACACACCAACAACGCAAACCCAAACAAAATAAGCCTAACTTGTACATGCATGCTATAAATACAAAAGTGCTCAGCCATTTTAAATGAATTAGAATACTATTTGCATTAATAACTTCATAAATTTCAGCTTATAAGAAACTAAGTGTGTGGAAAACCTTAAAAAGTTAAAGTTTGGGAAAGTGTTACTTCAGGTAGCGTGGTGCCTCTCTTCCCCCTTTTCCAATGGAGGGCATTTTGACCAGGGCTCTAGAGTAGCACGTGAAAGGCACACAGCTGACTGCAACACGGGATGCCCAAACCTTACTTTTGTGGCATGTCAGTGGATTTCAGCAGATTTGCTGCTCTGCAGTCTGAGTCAGATCAGGTTAGAAAAAAGGCATTTTCCCTTCTCAACCGTGCGCATAGCTGAATCAGTTCTGTATTTCTTTTTAATAGAAGCTGCAAATAAATTTAATCTGAACTGTACTAAAAATTAAATTGTTTGTGGTAGCACTGCAAGGAGACCAACTGCTGAAAGCTATTACTGCAGTCAGCCACCCTTCTAGTGCAAGACGGTGATCAATAAAAAAGCATTAGTTCAGTTAAATCTGTTCTGAAATGACATTAATCCAACAAATAACCAGACAGCTGTATCTTACTGGCAGGGCTGTAGCCTACTGAACATCTTTTTACCTTTAAGTTCCCATCGCACGGTGTCCTGCGCTTACAGAAAACATGTCTACTTTGTGTGAGCTGTCCTGGTTTGTCCAGGAAAAGATAACCACTGTGGCTAAAACACTGTCCGTATCCTTGCTGTTTCAATGATCCACTGCTTATCCACACCATGCCTTTCCTTGACCAGACACCTAATGAAGTCAGAGTAGGAATACTGGCTAGCCCTTCCCTCCTGGATATGCTCCATTAACGTTCTGTGGTTCCTCACATGCTGTATAAACTAAATGACTTCTCTTGGCTGTGTTTCACACCTTGCCTCACAGTGGTTTTCCAGTTGCTGGACTCCAGTATTATGGCCATTGCAAACATACAACTTGCCTCTCTTGGGTCTACTTCATGTGTGTCGTACTGCTCTTAAGATGTACTCAAAGTGTTCCTGGCTTTACAGTAAGTCCCCACATTTGCAGTTAGTACAGAGTCTCCACAGCTCACAGAAAAGCGAGCTGCTTTCTGCACAGCATACAGGTAATCAGTTTTTATTAAGCTGCAATAGTTTTATCTGATGTGTGCCTCAATACAGCCTTCTTTGTGATCAATGTCCTCGATTACAGCTTATACGTAACAAAATCCATCTATTAGGCCTAAACCAACTTTCAGTACGTAACGTATTCCACCTCCACACGCCTGGCTGTGCAGGAACCTTGACAAGGAGTAGTGCAGAGTGAATTCATACAGTTACGGAACAACTCGTCCTGTCTTCAATTAAATCTCTGCAGAAGATGACCCAAGGCCCTCTGAACCATCTGCAGAGATCCCGACTCAAACTGGAAGGCAACAGTCCTACCACAGGGACACTTGGTTTGAGGGTGCGCAGAGGCAGAGGCTGGCCTGCAGTGCAGCAGGGTGCACCCTTCAGCAGGTGGCTGTGCCTACTGTAACCTGCCGGACCCAGGGTTCGGCCGAAATCTGTTCTAGCACACTCTGTGGACCAAGATGGGGAACCACACCATTTGTCATCTACTCATCACTCAGAAACAGAGACGCTGCTATTTTGAAGTGGCTGCCTCCCACACATCTTTGCTTCTGGAAGCGTAAGCCATCCTGGTGCTTCTCAGAAGCAAATTTGGCATTCTGAACAGAGCCGATGGAAACCATCGCGGTCTGCTTGTAATAAAGTCCAGACAAGGCACTAGTGTATGAGTCAACCAGTGTCTAATCAGTTAATGAAGCCATGTGCCTCATGAGAAAAATAGCTACCCTGAATCAGGCTAGTAGTCCTATAATTAAAATATTTAATTATACATTTCCTGTTAATTGGTAATGACTAATTGAATATTAGCATACGATGGTTAATATGATAGAAATGAAAATTTAGGTATCTAATTTTTTTAACTGCCTATCTTTTTGCCATAAATCAAACACTGAACGCTGAGACAAACTCCGCCTGACTCTCGGGGACAGCACCAGCTACCCAGTCACCGGTCGCACAGCGCCCTGAAGGTGTGAGCACACGCTAACGCTCATTACGAAACGGACCAACAGCACACATGCTCGCGTCTTTCTAGGGGCAAGTACAAGGAGCAAGGAGAAAGCACAGATAAGAAATCAGAACTTTTAGATTTGGTCCCACGTGCATTTGGTCCAGATCACATTGCCTTCTGCAATACTGACGCAAGCAAAACCGGACACAAAAATAAATCTTCCAGCACCTGGAATCCAGCGACATTAAACTTTAGAGATCTGACAGCAAAAGGAAATTGCCATGTATAGCGTTACTGCCTGGACTGTAGGAAAAAACTACCGCATGGACAGGGCAAAGTGCTGCAACCAGAGTCAAGGGTAAATTCTTTCTCAGTGTGAACTACTGAACCATCAGAAATGGCGACAGAGA
This sequence comes from Eurypyga helias, assembly GCF_000690775.1. Lineage (NCBI taxonomy): Eukaryota > Metazoa > Chordata > Aves > Eurypygiformes > Eurypygidae > Eurypyga > Eurypyga helias. The sequence goes on from NW_010252410.1 coordinate 46,376, forward strand.
AGAGGATTCTCTCAGTCAGCGACTGACAGCAGCTTTCCTTAGAAGGATGATTTGTGCAACAAGAATTACTTCTTGCTTTGAAGAAACATTTTCCACACTCAACTTGCATTTTAGCATTACACCTAAACCAACAAATACTCTGAGACAGAAAAATAAGAGAAAATAACGCTCTTCTCTTACCTACAGATGTCCAAATCATAAAACTTATGTAAAAATGAAGAAAAGCAACAACAGAGATGAGACATCTCCAAAATTTCACAAAGGCATTGCTCAGAGTAATGCTGCCATTGTCACTCTCCCATTGCAATTTTAATTCAGATTTAAGAAATTAGAATTCTTCTAATCTGCATCCGAGGATGGAAAATACTCTAATTGTGGTGATTCTGTCCAACTTCCACGTGAAACGAGAGAATGAAGTAATTCAGCCGAGCAGGATTTGAAGTGGAGGCTTGACTGGAAACAACAAGCATAGCTGTGTTCTTAAGTCTGTTACGTCTTGGAGAGAAACTCACGCTGTCACTGTTCTTGTCTTCATTACTCATGTTCTCCCCTCAAAATTTTCAAATGAATAGCTTTGTGACTGTCACACCTGAATCCCAATCTCTTACTCTCCTGCCGTGGGGGTTTGCAGCCTTCACTAACAGTCACGCTGGCTCTTTCATGGCATTTTGGGGAGAGGGTGGGGAGCTCTAAGCCCAGCAGAGACGTGTGCTGAGAAGGCCTAACAGGGAAGGAGGAAGAAAGGAAGGAAGGAAGAGATGGGAGAGTAGGAAGAGAAAGAGAAACCCTCCTCTGCTGCTGCTGGCTTCCAGAATGAGATGAATCTGCCGAATCCCTGGTTCGATGACAGCTTTTGAGGCAGTCAGGATTTTTTTCTTTCCATAAAGAAACCATCACACTGACAGACTGACATTTACGATCTCAGCTGGCTGTGCTAACAGCAGTAAGAGCAATAATTAATGAACCCTCAAACATCACTGCCATCGCCTCTGAAACTATTTTAAAAGGAACTTGAGCTGTTAAAACCTCTCTCCATGAAGAAACTTGCAGTCACAGACATTAACTACATAGCAGAGATTAACTAAAGTTTGAGCAATACCTTGTTGGCAGTGTCTAGGTGGTTTTTCTTTTGCCTTCATTATTCCATTTTTAGATGAGGGATTACTTAATTCCCTGGCATGTTGACTATGCATTATAAATTTCATGTAGGGGAAACTGCCTCTTTATGAATCTTTTCTATCACATTTATCAGAATCATCATTTAAAATCACCTCCTCTACTTCAAATGAACCTAAAATTAACAGTTATCCCAAAACCCATTTCATTTGTTGACTATTAACAAAGAGACAAATTCAAGATTAACATCATCTGGGCCAAGTTGGAGAGCTGCGATCACCTCAGTTCCACCCTGTTGCTGTAGAACGCTGTGGAAACAGTTATTCTGAAACTGGTATTTACACTGAGATGAACATCTCATCCCCTCACCCAATCAAGACTGCACCTCAAAGCTGCATCAGGCACCGAAGCACACAATTCTTTGGAAGCGCTCATGAATTCACCTCAGTTTTTCTTAAAACACTACAGACAGATGGCTCAAATTCTTACATAAACCCTTCAGTACATTTAGCCACGCAATCTCTTTTTCCAGTATCACTGCAGTGCCCTTAGCATCACCATTTCACGATGTATTCCCTCCCACCCACGGAGTTTAAGAGCGATTGTACTACAACTCGTCTGTATACAATGTGGAGTAGGGAGACTGCTTAGGAATGGTCCCTGTAGAACTCCAGTCCTGTCAGCCATATCTTTTCCTCGGAGGCTCCCTGTGAAAACACTCTGGAAACTGTAAGTAACCCTAGAAGTTGCATTGAAGGTATTACTTATCATCAATTACCAAAACCATTCAACAAGAGTCTCTAGCCCTAATGAGTAAAAACAACCAACAAAAACCCCGTCACAACTTGATCCCAGCTGTTTGAGATGCAGAACCGAAAGAGATGTCTCAAGGCGTTCCAAATGCAACACGTTACTGATGCGCTTCAAACTCTGCCAGCAACGCTGACCACTGACCTTCGCCCTTCGCAACAGGGCCTTCCATTACAGCGACTTAAAGTGTTGGGTTTTTTTAACGAGCACTCAAAACCAGCAAAAAATAGAAATTCAGCAGGCATATTGCTTTGATTGCAAGCACTATTTTTGAGCTCAACAGCAGCACGGCTTCATTTCCCCAAAATGAGAGCGGGCGTACATGACGCCTGTGCTGCGAGGAAAGCAGAAGGCAGGCAGTACTAAGCGCTGGCACAGCAAGAAAAGGCAGTCACAAACACAAAGATGAACAGCCCAGAGCAGCACCGGGCCTGTGTACGTGGCCGTCTGACAGCACGTCTAAGGGCACACGTGCAGGGTGCTGTGCCTGAGCAAATACGCTGCGTCCCAGCGCAGGGCTGTCACTGAGCCCAGGCAGCAACTAACAGCCATGGGGCTCCAGCCGACTCCAGCCTGGACAAGGCAGACACCCACATGCGAACGAGCAGCGACGCGTGCCTTGCTGCCGGCGTGCAGCTTCAGGAAAGCTGAAAAACGTGGGACCATGACCCACGTTACTTCAGTAACATTCCGCTTATCCATAAGAAACCACTTTCCTGCTGCAGGGGAGACCCGACACTGGCACAGGCTGCCCAGGGAGTCTGTGGAGGCTCCATCCTCGGAGGGGCTCAAAACGTGACTGGACACAACCCCCAGCCTGCTCTGAGCAAGGAGGCTGGACTGGACAGTCTGCAGAATCCCCTTCCACCCTCAGCCAGTCTAATTTGGAGATTCATTGGTGGGAAAATTTAAAAGCAAACAACCCCCCATGCTAATTCCTTCCTACAGCTCCCATTTTTTTGTTTTCCTCTAAACCTGTATTGTTGGCTCTATCACCCGTCCAAAAGGAAGTATACTGTACTTCAGTGTACCTTAATGAGGCTATTAACTACCATCTCTAATGAAGTGGAAGAGACTAATCTAGTGCCAGTAACCCAGACGAATGAAATGCACATTGAAAATTCTATGGCAAATAGCCAACTACATAGCTAAAATGCATGCAGTACCCTAAGTTATAATTAGAAAAAGTGTGAAAATGCCTATTATCCTTTCTTGTCAATAAATTTCATAATCGCCAAATTAAGTGGAAAGCTAATTATTTCGCATCTCTTACGAAGGCTCCTGCACTATGTCTGTTTCACAGTTTTGCATTACTCCCCCCTGTGCCCTCTGATGTCAGCATGTCTTTAGTTAACGGAAACGTTCATTTGCTCCTTAAACATTTTTACTTATCCACCCGATTGATTCGAACAAGTACATATTTAAATGAATTCGGGCACCTGTACTGTACAGTTCCTTCGATGGATTAACTTGCAGCATTTCAATTAGCTGAAACATTTCCTAAGGCAGCGACCACCCCTAGTGCTGCTGACGGAGTCAAGGGCAGGTTTATTTAGCAGAGCAGGCGAATGGGGTTCCGTTCCCGAATCACACCCCCGAGTAAAGCCTGTAAACCTCAGGAGCCCACCACAGGTAAGTTTGAGAAGGGAGAGCAGGCTGACAGCCCTGCTGGGCGCTTGGCCGGTGAGGAACATGTTTAAAATCAGCTGCTGACAGCAAAATCACACACAGCTAGCGATGGGCAGTGCACACAAGCACAGGGCTGAATTCCAGTTGACTTGATTACTGGGGGCAACTTCTGCAGCACAGAAGCTGGATACTATTCTAAGCATGTTAAGGGAAGCTGTTTTGGGGGTTTAGGTTTTTTTTTTTTGGATAGCTGACAAACAGCATCTCAAGCCCTTCATATAACCAAGACTGTTATAAAGAACAAACCTTGAATAGGCCAAAAAGAAAGAAAAGGCCAAATCACTAAACTCAGTAGTTAAGAAAAAAAGAATTTACAGGTGCCAATTTTGACTTATTTTCTGATTACTAAATTACATAGTTTAGCAGCATCGAGTTAGGGTTGGGAGGGTGACAAAGGCAGATTTTGGTGACAGTTAAAGTTGGAGAACAAATGGTATTATAAGCGGCCCAAATAATCGGAACAGGCTTATTAAATGAGGGAGTAATGCACAAATACAGATAGCTGAATGGAAGAACAGAAACACAAGAAGGAAGAAAAAAGCTGCAACACAGGAATATACTTGATGAAAAAATTATGAAGGCAAATCATGAACATCCCGGCCATTCCACAGCACCTGAAGACTACCTACTAGTATTCAAATACACATATTTACATACATGAATATGTATGTTCAAACATACAAATATGCTTACACTGGTTCTGAGAAAATGGGAAATTCAAAAGCATTCAGCAATCTCGTAGTTTTGTTTTTGCTGACTTTAATGAGAGCCCTCTGATGCTTTGTGAAATTCTCTAATATTGGATTAACAAGAACAGATAATACTATAAATATTGCATATGTGCTAGTCAACTCGGGTGTGCATAAATAAGCGGTGCTGCTCTGCTTCAAAACCCTAGTAGTGCGCTCCAGCTATGTCCTCATCAATCAGATGGTATGCAGTAGTCAGGATGGTAATTCTTCAAACTAATAGCCTAAAACCAGTTCTAAATAGAAACTACTCGCTCTGTTATTTTTCATTCATACACTGAGTTTTTCTTCGTACACCCTTCCCCTCACTGCTGTAATGAGGGTTTTCCAAGGCTAAGACACAGATTCAGAAGAGGAATTGTAAAGAACTCTCGCAGGCTAGCAGTGAAAAAAATATATATTTGCAATATTTATATTCCCAAAAACTTATTTGTCATTAACCATAGAGCCTCAGTGATGCCATTAGCAACAGAAATCTTGCAATGAGAGACCATAATTCCAAGGACTGCAACTGATTAATGTTAAGGAGAAAACCTAAGAGCTCTTTTGATAAAAATTTTACTGAATGCATTAAGAGTTGGTTCTCAAATGTATAGCTAATCTATCATCAAAACCCACTTGTTTCTGATTCAGTTATTTTAAATAAAGCTTAAAACTCAGTTTATATTTTGTCTGTGTTACTTTTTCTAGCAATTCTTGTGGGGAAAAAACATCCGGCCCCAGCGCAGAAGACAATTTCTGTACACCGTATCGCTGGCTACAACACATGAGAAAGTCTGGCTGTTTTCCTGGGCAGTTCTTACTGTTTTGAAAGGAGACACTTGCGAAGCACCTACACTAACTTGAACCTGAGACCAGCGCTACGCGAAGGGAGAGGTAGAACCACTCACTGAAACTCGGAGAAGGCAGCAGTACACATGCTGCTTTCTATCTTACATCTACCTCTTTTTCAACCCTCTCCTGCCTCAAGATGTTGGTCTCATCGTCTGAAATTTATGTAATGGGAAATAGTTTGGAGCTGAAGCAGGAAAGAGAGAGAACTTGTTTGCATGACAATTCAGTGAACATTCACATATTTATAAAACCTTCACTTTGTGGGAAGTACACACTTTCCTGTCTGTGCTCAATGGACTTAAGCATACTTCCAAGAGACTCTAAAATTACTTCCATGTATTTTTAATGTCCTTGTGAAATTAATTTCTAAACAGAGCATAGTGGAACCTTGTACTTGAAAAGCTCCTGATGCTCACCGCACTCGTTAGTCAGAACAGTGGCCTTCACCAAGTGTTAGATGAAACCTTTGGGGCACTGCCCTCACATCAGGAGGTACAGCAGTAACAGGATGATGGATTGGCTCCCTGCAAGTTACATGTGTTTTAATTTAAGACGGTTTAAAAAAAAAAATATTAAATGGTTATGTGTTTTTACATATATTTCAGGCCAGTGATTTAATGCTGAACTGGTTAAAAACCCCTCCAGTGCAATAAAATACCCAATTTAAAATTACAAAAAGCTGCATCTCATTTGCTAATGCCCAGCAATAAGAAAGTTGTCTTTCTGATCTCAACAGATCAGACCAAGGTGCTGACTGCAACACACTGAGGTAAAATCAATTCCATTCTTCAGGCTGAGAGGAGCAGAGTCCCTCACGGATTTCAAAGTTAATGATCTCAACTATTCTTCGCTACTTTATCCATACTGGAGACTGGGAAAGCCCAATTGAAATTAAAGCAAACCTTAAGATGCTCTAATCCTGTTACAATATATATTTTTATTAAGAAGGGGTCATAAGCAGGAAATGCAAGCCATGTCACCTTGATTTCTGTGTCCGTGCAATTAATGGAGAAGCAGTTCATTTGAAGTTATGAGCTGGAATTTTGTCATTTGGGAATGGCTTTCCAGCAGTCTGTGGGTGGATGCTGGTAATGGAACAAAGAATTCAGAGCTGGTGGGAGCATAAAGCCAAATAAGCTTAATAGATGTACATGCTCTGTGTATCTACTGTCAAAGGTCAGTTAACTGATCAATCCTGGTAGTTCAGAAAATTAATCATGGCACGAAACCACACACACAAAAAAAGGCCATTGTTTCATTTTACTCAAAATATACATAAATAGTAAAATCTCGACTTTTCTGTTTCAACACATCCAAGGACAAATCCTTTGTCATAATTCTGCAAGACCGATACAAAGAAGTAATCACACCTGAATTTTAAAAGATAATGACCGTAAAACCACGCAATTTTGTATTTGGCAAAAATTTCAACCACCAGACTGAAACCCACCTATCAAACCACAGAGAAAAAGCAGTGAGAGAGCAGTAAGGGCAGCAGCATTCATTTTTTCAGGACAGGAGAGTATTTATTTACCAAAGCACACTTTGCCTATCCTCCTCATGGTCACAGAGAACCATGCTGCAAGGCATGTTCTCCTGGCTCTTGGCTTTGCACTGACCATCCCAATTCTCCCACCTTTCCAAGAGTCTCTCTCCCAGCTCTTCCCTGCAATGCCTGAGGCATTAAACGCTTGCCTGTAGTTCTAGACCTGACCTGCCTCAGCTCTCATTAAGTGCTACGAATGCTGCCGAGGTTAGACTAAATACCTTTAATCTCTTTGCTGATACTTGTTTTCTGTTAGTGTCATTGAAAAAACAAGGTTGGAAGGGATTTCTAGGGGCAGCTAGTCCAGACCCCTGCTTGAAGCAGAGCAAACATCAAAGCTGGATCATATTGCTCAGGGCCTGGTCCAGCCCATCTTCAAGGACTAAGATTTTGCAGCCACTGTGAGTACCTGTCCCAGTGATAATCAGCTAGAGGGGAAAAAACTCTTCCCTTGATCTGCCGGCTATACTCTTCCTAACACAGCTCATCTAGAGACAGTGTTTACTGTTTTCCTACCATCTAGTACTACCTTTAATTCGACACTGAAATAATTTTCCTACTGGGTTACAATTCAGTGTGAAATTCCCTCAAGAGATCGTCCCATCCTCTTGACTTAAGCACTTTTTCATCAAAGTTGTTCTACTTCAAATGTGGACTTCTTCATAATGGGATTCAGGATATGGAAATGAAAACAGATGAAAAATTTGAATCAAGAGCAGCAAAAAGAGATCAAGACAAGTGAAAGCCGAGGAATGGACATACAAGTAATCAAAAAAAGTCTTAAACAGGTTATTTGGTGAAGTAAGAACGAAAAAGGAAGGCTCAAGGGCATATCCGAACAGCACAAAGGATAAAAGATGATGAGTTTGGGTGATTTAAGAGGATAAAGAAAGGTAGTAGGAGTAACAGCTGTAAGTACCTGAAGGACATTCTCTATTAGGATGCTGGACTTGAAAACTTAAGACTGAACAAACTTGACAACATAGTACAGATCTCAGAGAGCTGGGAGTATTATGGGGTACACAGATGTGTGTGTCCCAGCACCTGCTGGGAGGTGACACAGGCCAGGAGACCCTTATTCCCAGTCCACAGATATATTTGGATCATTAATTTTTAATTCTATTGTACTGGGGTATTTCTTCCTCCTCACAAGGGAGAAAAAGCTTGATTCTCATAACCTATGCACCCTGCAGAACTAAAATCGACTCAAATTGGTACACATTTCTGCCACTCACACTATCACACGCCTAATCCCACTTTCTGCACAAGGTAGAAACACTGACGTACCACACAATGGGACCTCTGTTTCTCAGATCTTCCTGTTGTCTTCAGAAGGGGTGCATTAGTAACGCAGAGATCTTACGACTGCCTTACGTGGTCTTAAGACAATTAGTCTGAGGCAATACAGTTTCGGGGAATACAATGTCATAAAATGGGAAACATTAGTAAGCCTGTAAGTTGCCACCTTCACCTACTTATCCTATTCCATAACAGTAATTTTGTTTTATTTCTTAAGACCTGCAATCTTTTCATGAATGACTTCAAAAGACTGAATAGAAAAAGGAGTTATTCCTAAGTAGAAATTACTAGCACATCTTATAAACATCTTCAAAACATTTTAAGATTTCTAATTCATCTATACAGCATGTGGAAATAGGACTTCCCCAGTCACATCACATTTTTTGTCCCTTTGTCCACTTCAGCTACATAGCTTCAGTCCGTGCTTTATGAACGACTTAAAGGAAAGGAACACCCGGGAACCAGTAAGAGTGAAAGTCAATTTCAAAGAAATACCAACTACGGAAGGGCTAAGTTGCCATTCATCTGTGTTTAGTGTACTTTAACACAGGCAGATGTAAGCATTCCTGTCCTAATATCATAAGATGACAGAAAAATAATCTATTTATTCTATCCTGGCTGTAGTGAATAGACAAGGACAGGAGTCCCTGTTTTCACATGCTGTCATGCTGCTGCACACCTTTTCATTTCTGAATGTTGTCAGAAGAAAATTCTCTTCAGAAGTAAACAGCATGAGTGATTAATGTATGAACTATGAAGATGCTTGCAAAACTTCTCTTTAGATTAAAGCAAGTACAGGCTAAATTTCAAGGCACTTTTTCTCACTATGGTTTAGTAAAGAGATGATTTAGATGTCTAGCACAGAAATGTGCTAGACTGTGATAGATAAAAGATCAAGAAAGCCTTTTTTGTGAATATTACCAATTACTGTGTGCTAACAAGCCCTTAAAAACCTTTCCAGGAACAGCCGAAGTTTTTATAACTCAGAGGCAAAGATCATCACAGCTACAGCTGACTTTTAACAAACTTCTTTGATATATCGATCCCAAACCCATCTCTGTGGATTCTCCAACAACACTGCTTGTAACAAACACATTTAGTCTAAAATGCATGGGATGGCACATAGTGTAAGAGAGAGTTCTGGTGACCAGATCCATTATTTTCAGTGAATGAGGGTGATTTTGTTAAGTTGATCGAGGTGATAGTGAAAATAAATCCTACAATCGCAGCAAGCCCTTGAATTTGTTTACAGATACGACTATTATGATCCTTACCATTAGAAGGATTTTAATCTACAATAATCGTAACACTCTGAGAAGGCCCTTAAACAACTTTGCAACTAAGGCAAAGTACATGTGCAAAAGGGCGAGCCCGAGCATATGTGCTCAAGTTCCTTTGCACAGGAGAGGAAACCAATCTGTCCATCCGGATAGATATGGAAGCGCAGAAGAGAAAATACAACACATCACAGAAATAGGCAATAAGATGAGATAGTAAAAACCCATCAACATATATCATCTGATCATGGTACAGTGTCATCTTCCAGCCTCTATTAGCCCTTGCTGCATCAGTGCAAGTCCCAGACACTTTATCCTGTTTATAATTGCTGATGAGCAGTAATAAGGCCTCCATGCCTCAGCTCCTGTCTGTTCCACTTCAGCGCCCACCTATTAGGTTATAACTTTTATTTACAGCCTTGCTGGATGCGCTGTTCTATTAGTACAGCTGGAAACTGAGCGGGGAGGGGGGCGAGGAAAAAGCGTCCCTAATGGGCACTATTATTGCTAGGGCTGGCGGATTTATTATGCAGCTCAAAGGCTGTTCCATCATCACTTCCCTGTCAGCGAGAGAGCTCCAAGAAGGTTGGATTTCTAACACAATGCCCTCCAGAAGTCAAACACTAAAGAACACCTTACAAGTCCCTTGGAACACCAATGAAAAAAATATCTCAAAGTTGTTTTAATGCTATAAACCCCTTTCAATGATCTTTTGTATATTTTTTGCTCAGGAGCATAACACTTCAGAGCAATTAAAAAAAAATAAAATCTAATTAGTGGTGTATGCCAGGTCTTTTTGTCCTTACTCAGCACAAACACTTATAATAAAGAATAATTTCTTCATTTTGGCTCTGGCTGAAAATTCGTGTACTTTATTTCCACAACCTGTCCTCTCGATTGCACAGGCTCAGCCTCAAAGTGTTTAGATCTCTGGCACTGCCACCATCAAGCACACGCCTCAGTACAGGCGCGTCAATAAACCCAAAAGCTCAAGAAGGACCATACACTGCTTTGCTCAAGCAGCGGAAGAATTATTTGCATCTAGACTCAAATTTTAAACTAGAAAAAGCACAGAGCAATGACAGATACTGTAATCGCTTATGCTGTAAATACCACCACACCCATCTGGGATGGCTGTCCTCATAAAATCTGAGCTATCTGCACAGATTGCTACACCAATGCGTGTTTCTCATGAACTGCTACTGGGAAATAAAGTACTTAAAAACTCACTTAAAAACTTCATGGATATAATGTATGAATTGATTGTATCATTACTGCATTTTTATCTGCCTGTTTCTACCACCTTCTCTACTGCACAATTAAAAATTAATTGAGTGTACTCACACAGTTCCACCAAATTTTCCAGGTTTCTTTAAGCTGCATGAAAATGCTTTAAAGTCTGGCTGTTTAGAACTGCGTATTAAATCATCATTAAAGTTGTACAGCAGAAAAAGGAAGAGTAATATGCCACTTAGTACTGCACTTTCTCAACACAGGTACCCAATATAGATGGGATCCGGATGCCCTCCTGACTAGAGTAAGCCTCATAGCATCTGCCATCAATCACAACATAACCTAACCATTAAGAAACAAATCAAAATACATAAGCAGCTACACACTAGGCCACACAGTTCCATCTTTTTTCCTAAAAAATCTTCAGACCTCTGGCTCTCAAAAACCTTCGAGGCACCATACAATCTAATGATTGCAAGGCTTTATTCATTCTTTCCATTATAATTCTTGTTCTGCGGGCACACTTTGGAAGAGAAATACTTTTCACCACAGTGATGATTCTGGCAAATGGGACGAGGAAAAAACCCCACTATTTGGTGTTATAATACAATTTTTTATCTGAACAGCTCCTCCAGCATGCAAGTTGACAAGTGCATGAGGTAAAAACTCTTTTTCTTTTGTAAGAGAACTTTTCCTGTGCCTTGGCAGATTTATTGTTTTGATCTTTCTTCAATGGTTACATTAATGCTAATAAAATATGAAAGGTTTATGTCTTCCTTAATATCCTCCTGATGGGAACCTGCTTACAAGATAAGTAGGTCAAATTCCTAATTTTCTGTCTCAAATGCTGATATATGGCAGACTTCAGGGAAAAACTATGCTTGAAGGGGGGGGGAAAAAATTACACAGATGAATTCCACCAAAACAGCCTTCCTTCAAAGCTCTCCCAAGCAGAAGAAATGTGGAATACTTACAGAAAAGAGGCTTACAGGCAATGTGTAGTATTGACAAATATTGGCTGTATCACTTTAATAGCTTCCTAGAAAGGGACACTAACCTGAAGTGAATGTAGTGTGAAATATTCATCTACATAGTCTGCTGCTTATGCCTGAAGATGTGTCACCATTGCTGGGTAATATTTTGTAGCCAATGCTTTCTTGTCAATTCCCATATTTATCTGGATTCCCACATGAAGACTTCGAAAATGTGGTAATTTATTTTTAAAATGAAATTTTGCTGAAAATTGAAGCTCTGGAGAAGATGACTAACTCCTGGTAACAGGTTTACTAGTGTAAGGGGCTTTAAACAAAATACGCAGATCACTGAGCAAATAATGTAAAAAACATTGCGGGAAATTGAGGTAATATAAAATCATTAGGTTTAGTGGACTGAAGATGAAAGTTGTGGCATCAAATTAAGATGATCTCCTTATTTCTAGCTAAACACACTAAATGATTAACATACAAGCATGTAGAGAGCTTTTACCGTTGCCATCTGACACTCCTAACAGCTGACTTAGTTGCCTTTTTGCTAAGCATATTTTTTTAAATGCTCATGTAATGTACTCAGTTTTCAGCATCTATTGCATCACAGCGCTTGAATTACCCTGCAATGAGGGCCAGAGTTAAACATTACAACAGCTAACCTATAAAGAGAATACAATTTAGTAATACCATGAGCAAAGCAGATTAGTTTTCTGGGGATATAGTGGCAAACATTCTGTCTTGTTTAGGTACACCTCCATAAGAAAGTAAAAAAAAGCCATTCCAGAGAAGTTGGATCCAGTATCTTCTAGTGCCAAACAGAGTTCTTTGGCAAACAACACTCACAGCATTGTCACAGATTATCATTTACTTGAGAGGTCTGCAAGTGCACCACGTCAAGGTAATGTAGCTTCCCTTTAACCTTCCTCTGCTGCAGAGCAAGCCAGCTGGCATCATCACATCTGCTGCAAGCTAACAACGTGCAACTACAGTTCAGATAAACATACAGGAACTTGAAGGCCTTTTTGAAAGAATGACTTCGGAGGAAATTTACCTTGAACTCCTGGAATAATAAGAGCCCTTAATCAAACAGGAATACCTTTCCTTTCTGCACACTCAATACAGCTCAGTTGGTACATAAATGCAAATACAGGCAAAAATTATTTTGGAAACACAGACTGCTAGAACTCTACCACTACCTAGATGCCTGCCACTGCCACTCCACAGGAGGTTATGGCTTCCCACAGTGGTGCTGATGGCAAGGATCATATGCATTCGCCTTAATCCATGCAAAACCAAAGCTGAAAGATGTGAGCCCATACGGGTAAGTCAGGCTGGCTGCCTGAGTGTCTGCTCACACGAGTCTCTGCGACAGATCCGCTGCAGAAAAAGCAACTTCAGCCTCGCAGTGACCTAACACATCACTACTAACACCAGCTCTGTGAGAGAGGATCCATGTAGACCCTCCATGCAGAAATAAAGTCATTGAAAGGACTCAAAACATGTCAAATGTAGCCTCAATGCAAACGTCAGCTGTTTATACTGCATCTACACACAGGGAAAGTAAAGTCAATACACTCCACACAATCTTCTACTCAATATTTTGCATTTAAATGGAGGATTTTCCAGAACACTATCACAATCATCAGACCTAAATCAAACCTATTACTCTTGTATGTCTTATGAAGATTAACAGAAAACATAGTATATTTATGGAATTACGTTTAACGGGACTCGGAGATGAACTATCTGCCATACAAATCCTTTTACATATACATTTCTGACAGCAAAGCAACAATATTTATTTTCATTTGACATTCACCAGATATAGTTACTACCACTGGCTATTAAACTGTAACCATACAGCTACATATCACGCAAAACCTAATTCCTCAAGCCCCGCAAAACACATACCTGAGTTGCAAGATCTTTTGGTTGGTGTGGTTAACGAGGCATGAGCTGTACTTGTGCATGGCCCACCTGGAAACAGGGAAAATGATATGTCTCAAAATAGCTCCTATATTTAACATTTACAACCACATCAAGATTATACTTTGGAATATAAAACGCTGAGAAGCACTTGTCTTCAGAAAGCACATATGGAAGCAGTCTACAGTATTTCTTTTGCAGTCAAATTCAAATCTGTCTTGTGCTGAAGAAACAGATGAGAAGTTGGGACAAAAAGACTAGTTATGTTATACTTCATAAATATTTCAAGAGGCAGTTTTAGGAAAGCACACACTGTAAATGCAATTTTTCCAGCGCTGGACAAAGGTACTGTTTATGTTAGAACAAAGCTAGAAATGCATCTAACCCACCCACAAGTAATGAAAGGGACAAAGTGATCGCTTCCCTGATGTCACCAGAAACCCTGTCACTGACTCCAGTGAGATAACAACTTTGCCTCTTGGCTCCTTAGGTTTCCAAACCATGGCACAAGCATAAGCTAACAAACTCTTTCCATGTTTAAGTTTTTGTTTGTTGAACTCTGGACTCTTGCCCACTCATCTGGTATCTGCTTGGCAGTAAATTGCGTTCTGGCTTTTTTCTTAACATGCATCATCGTTGAGGAGTTCTGCAGAGATCTTGTTAAAATAGCAACCAACTGAGTGTACTCAGAGACTTGCATTAAAACAAATAAATAAATGAAGATAAACCCCATATAGTGAAACCAAGACAAATTCATAGTAGCATTACCAGCAGTAACAGCACATCATAGCTTTGATAATTGGATATTATATATGGTATGAAGCTAGACAGTCTGAAATTAAGTTAAATCTAGCAGAGTTTGGCTATCAAAATACCAATAATCAAGTCTGCACTGGACTGCTGGTGATATAGTAGATTACACTTGCAATATAACAGAGCTCAGTATGACAGGAGAGCCTTTAACGTAAGTCTTCACACCCTTAAAAATACTTTTTCCCTTATCCTTTTTCCAGTCTTTGCATATCTGGAAAGCATCACAGTGGCTTTTCAAATATTTTCAACTCTGGCCAGGTAGCAAACTGTTGCCTTTTGCTTCTTTCCAAGATACTCATTCTTCAAGTTTTTCTTTCATTCCTGTTTTTCAGTGTCAGGCCTTGGGTAACTTTGTCTGCCCTTTAAAACTCATAGCATTGTAACACTGCAAAAAAAGAAAAGAAACTTTTGCAATTGGGAAGGAAAGATGTGAGGAAATTATGTCAGTCCATTTGATTTCAATGAAATGCACTTGGGAGAAAAGACCTCAAAGGTTTTACACTTTCCCTTTTTCAGAGAAGGACTGATAAGCTTCTTAAGTTTTCAGTTCTCTCAAAAAGTCCATCCAACAAACACACCATCTCATATCCATACAACAGGTTTGAAGGGGTGGTTACAAAGGCCAAGGAGTGTGTGTTTAGCCTGCAGGCAAACACTGAGGTTACTCATCAGGACCTGGCCTGAGATTAAGCAAAGTGAACAGGACACGGGAACCTACCAAACACGACATGAGAAACCAGTGCATGTCATAAGCAACAGCATAAGCAGCTGGCAGAAGCTAGAGACAGTGTAGCAAGGGATGGTTGGATTTTGCAGGCTGGTAAGGAGGGAAGAGGTGAGAAATGGCTGAACTCCACAGGTAAATGAAGGGGAGCAGCGGGGATCTCTCTGCAGAGACAAGCCTGCATATGAGAAGAGCCAAGCTTGCTTTTGCAGTGAGGAAGACTGGGAGGCATGTGGGGATGCCTTCCCTGGCCAAGCATCCCGCAGAGACAGATCAAGCACCCCAGTATCACCATCTTGCTGCCTGTTCCAGGCCCAACAGCATTGGCAAGCAACAACCAGAAATGGTCAAATAAGCTCAAACCATTCTTACAACATATCTTTTTCTAGGATAGAATATGAAAAAATGAATCATCTTAACCTAGATTCGTAATACTAACATAAAAGGCTCAAAAAAATGCTTACTCTAGGGTTTGGAGCATTTGGTAAGAAAATCGATACCGCAACAGAATCCTTACCAACTTTCCCATTGAAACCTTTTGGATATTCAAAAAATTACACGGCAGATCTGGTAAGTCAGTCTCAACTTTCAAAGACCAACTATACAGTATTTGGTTTCAATATAGAATTTGAGTAAACAACATATACAACAGGATGTTGAATATATCAAAACATATACAACAGGGTATGGAATAAACTGACTTTAGACCACAGCTGCATCTCAAGATGCAACAGCTCTCTTTAAATAATTTTAGTTACATTCTCCCAGTTTTCACTGAATAGCCATTGACAGGCATCATCACTGTGGACTATCAAATAAGACTAATCATTGCAATTATTGTACAGTAAATATTTACACTAGTTGATACTTTCAGCATTCAACTAAATATAAGATGTTCATTTCTCGCTCTCTAAAGTACAATAAATTGGTATGTATCTGTACTTCTTTGTGTAGGAGGTTTTTTTTACTATTTAATCTTCCCTCATTAGGTATTACTTTCATATAGCTTTGATTTGTATAGCACAAGTCCAGAGTTTCAACAAAGAATACCTTGAGATTTGCATGCACGTACACCAGTGCCTAATAACCAGCGAAGGCGGCATGTCCTCTGCAGCACTTCCTTCTGCTCCTGCTTTTGCTCCACCATTAAAAGTGTCATGCATAATTCAGTACCATGTAGTATGGGCTTGACTCTGCAATTCTACATGGAAGTCATTATGTTGAATCTTTTGGTATACATAATGGCTAATGGAGGCCTCTCTGCACTATTTGAACCAGGGAAATCTATTTCCCACAGCTTTGATAAAAATTCTGCATGAGAGAAAAGGGGAGTCAGATAGAGTAGAACACCAGTCCTTCTCCTGGCTATACACAATGGGAGGCTTATTACTTAGCACAATTCAGGATATATCTGCACCTTCATCCCCCTCAAAAATAAGTGTTTCAAGGGAATTCAACTGTGGTACATAAAATACTTCAGTGGACTGCGCAGTGAAAGGCCACACATGTCTAACTTCTAACATCACCGACAGATCTGTAGACTGTTATTTTTCTTCCTCAGCACAAACAAGATTAAAATGGAAGAATAAAGATATCTTTCTACTCTCTATCCAATTAAGAGATTAAACAATAGCCTCTGCTCCTGCTTTTTTCCGAGTGTATGGTTTCTGACATTTGCAACTCCTCTTCCAAACAAAAGCAGCCACTGCCCAGCAATAATGTAATCCAGAGATGATTAAAAATGCAAAATTACTAAAAGCTATTCTCACAAAAGAACTTTCAGTGCCTTTCTGCACTGTCCACCTCCCTTCTTGAAAGACAGTAACAATTGCCAAGTCCCACCTGTCCTGCAGGACATACCCTGAGTCAGAGCAACTTCTTGTTTCCCCTTCCTGAAGTCTTTGTAAACTAAGTGACTCCACTGAGTCAGAACTTCCTGTGCAGGAAAAGGTGAAATACTAGGGTAACCCCCTGCTTTTTGCTGTTCAAGGAAGTGCTAAGTTTGAATCCAGAGTCCATGTGTCAGGTGTATCCGAACAGCAGCACCTGGAAGCACCTGCTGAGCAGAGGAAGAGATGCAAAAGGGAGTGAAACCAAGCTTCTACAACAGTACAAAGTGTGGGGTTACAATAATACACTGAAACAATTACAGGTAACAAAATCTGCAAGCCAGATAATGAACAAACATCAAAAAACAAGTGAAGGAGCCTGCAGCTCAGTAACACTTGATCAGAGTGACATGAGCATGTCCAAACGCTGCTTTGAGCTTTCGTACCGTGATGGTTCCTTCCCAGAAAAAGCACACCAGCTCCATCCATGCAACTGGGTGGAAGAGGGTGACAGGTCAGAGCTGAATTTCCTTGGACAGCAGTGTTGCAGCCAGGAGAGTGAGAATTTCATGGCTATTTGCAATACAGGAAAGAATGCACCTTTGGAAACCTGTCCAAACCAATGATCTAGCTGTGGGCTTCCTGAATCGGTACAGACATAATCTAATTAATCTACACAATTGAGTTTGAAAAGAGTCATTGATTACAAACACCAATACGTAAACAAATGGGAACACAAATCTCTAAATTCAGTCTGCACACACAGAATACGCTCTCTTTAAGGGAAAAAAACAGAACTTTACTG
The DNA here is from genome assembly GCF_000690775.1 of Eurypyga helias. Lineage (NCBI taxonomy): Eukaryota > Metazoa > Chordata > Aves > Eurypygiformes > Eurypygidae > Eurypyga > Eurypyga helias. Next base: position 64,012 of record NW_010252410.1, read on the forward strand.
CTTGTTTGCTGCAGAATGCACAAGCTACATGACAACTGAAGCTATGTCATTACTAAACAGGTAAGAGGATTATATCACATCCAAACACATTTTCAATTCTAGTTTTACAAACCTGCCATTATTTCCTTTTATGGATTTTAACCTACATGCAGCTTTTGAAGAAAGAAGTAAAACTGAAGCGCTGTGCTGCTGCTGCTGAATGCCTGGTAAATGTAACAACTATAACGAACTAAACAGAGACAGGATACAGATTCCACTTTTTTCCCTGCTACTGTCACACTCTGCTACCTGCTTTTCCTCAGTTTCCTCAGTTGTAAAATGGGCACGATACTTTCCTCCTTTATAGGTGTAAGTTGAAGTGTAATAATGTGCTTCTGAAACCAGCAGTTAAATTATATTTTTATAAATAATTTTTATGTAACCTTGATAGCCATGCAGCTCTGACCCACATTTTTCTTGTGTGACGGTGTTTCTGTTTCATGTTCCATGGGGTCCTTTCGCTTTAATAAATTGGACCCTAGGATACACTGCCTACTCTGCAGTGTGAAGTGACTATAAATCAGAGGGAACAATTAACAGTGGTACCATTCTGCTAGTCTTCATTATGTTTCAAAATTATCATGCCACAGACGTGGAATGAAGCGTTCATTTGACAAATCTATGTGCCAGATCTTTGCTTAAGATGTCAGAACCAACAGGAATGTCCTTTAAATGAAACTGCAACTGTAGGGATTAGACTGACTACAGAAAGACCCTCACACCCTGAAATGACGATGAAGGCGACACATCTACTAGACACTGTTTAGTTCAAAGTTCTAACTGCCTATGTCTTCTGTACTGGCACCTAATACTAGTGGCATTTCTCAAAAGACAATTCAAATAGCCCACAGCTCAATCTGGTTGTATATGAGAAAGCATTCTTGCAAATTCCCACAGAAAAAGTGTTTGCATCGACACTGAAACAATGGGGTTTTGTGATGAATATTCAAGAAAAATCAAGATTTGATGACAGTCCAAATGAAGAACTGAATTACTGTTAATTTTAACATTAAAACAGTACCAAAAGGCTATTTGTACATTGCATCTAATGAAAACAAGGCTAAAAAAAAATAAATCCCTTTAAGATGTAAACCACTTTTTACTATTATCTAACATCATAAAAGAAAAAGGCTGAGAAAATAGTTAGTTCTTATTTGGTGGCACAGAAATCCAAATATGACTGTACTGTCAAAAACCAGCCAGGTGCATATTCAGTGAAAGATATGTCCCCTCTTGCTCTGACACAAAATGAGTACAAGAAGAAAGAATACATGACAATCTTGCAAGTCATTAAGGAAAATTATTATTCATCATCACCATCAGCTAGCTGAAGCTTTCTCAGTGATGTCTGGGTAGAAGTTTAATTGCAATATTAAATCATGCGAGTCAGGTAGGCCAGCTTTGTAGCTCAGCATAATTTTAACAATTACTGCGTTCTTTTGGATTAGAGGAAAACATACAAGTCAGTGTCAGAATAAATCAGATTAGCAACTAAGCAAATAATTTTCTACAACCATTTGTGACAAGCATGACAAAAATAGGCAGCTAGCTTGGTCTGTTTATATACTTAATACTCTACAGCAGTCGGTGTGCATGTAACTTTCAGTCAGAAATGAGCCAGAAGACAGTTTCTCATAGCGAGAACTACAGAAAAAAAAGACAGGATGTATAAAACCGACTCCAACTGCAATGAGTGACTGAATTCCCACAGCCAGGCCATTTTGAAAAGTATACAATGGATAGCATCAAAGAGCAACTGTAATTTTAAAAATCACTGTCCTTACTTAAAAGACACAAAATGCAATTAAGGATATCACAATAATAATTCAAAATATGAAGTATTTTCAGAGCATACACACAGGAAAGCTGTCATCTCTGACTCTGCTGACAAACCCAGGCAAAATGTAAGAACTGTGAAGTATTCATAAATCGGCAAAAATCTTTTGCAAAGTGTCAGAGAGCAGGCCCTTCAACAAAAAAGAAAAAAGGATGTACTTGTTTATCCGTTTTTCATAAGCTTATTTCGAAAAAAAAAAAATTACCTAAGGTGGCTTTTTTTATTATTTCAAAGACAGAAAAAATATCATTACTTTTCTAGTACTGTAGCCTATATGGCTTTTTACACAGTCATGCTTCAACAAGCCATGAAATTCAGAGTATAAACATTCAGTAGGTGCAGTAGAAAAAACAATCTCTCACCTTTCTGCCACATAGCTTTTAAAAAAGCCTGGTGCATTCTCCATCTCAGATACAGTATGCTTTATGTATGTAAAGTAAATTCACCAAAATAACTTCATAATGGTGGGTATTTCAGTGCTTGCAGTGCATGCAAATGCTTAATAAAATAAAGTCTTAAAGCACTCTTCAAGCTGGTCTTGAAAATTTAAGTGTTTGAGATAAACTAATGAGGTTTTAAACACTTAGCCTGGTATGCAACAATTTGAATTCTGAAGGATATACAATAGCTAGTCAAAATTTACAGACATTCAGTCATGAAAATTCATATTTAGGCATCTAAAATTCAAAACACACAGAGGTAAGCTGTGGTCAGTGATCATCACCACCTTTCTGGGTTAAAATCTCCAGTGTATTTTTTGACATTTACAACAATTTCTCAGATCTTTGTGTAACTTCTTATAAAGCCTTCAAAGTTGAAATGTAGAGCATTTAACCATTCTAGAAAAAACAGATATTCCTTCTGTCCTTTTTCAATTGTGGTTCTTCCTAATTCAAGGAGTCCAGCACATAATTAAAATAAAATAATGTCAACTGAAGCTAAGAACTACTGAAATATCAAATCTGACCCAGCTGCCAGAGTCAGAGTTGTTCACACTGACATTTCTACTGTCACATAACACCACAGTTAGTTTTAAACATGCACAATGTCAGCTTTAGGTCTACTCACACAGTGACAGAAAAAGAATGTGACAGCCCCAAAGAAAACAATGAGGGTATGAAACTAAGCAAAATTATTCCATGTGCAGTATGACCTTTTCTTTACCAAAATACATAGAACCTTCCTTAATAAACTTTTTTTTTTTCTTCCCTCTTTAGAGAATGCTGGTGGTTGCAGGTAGGGAGAGAAAGAAGCAAGAGCCGTTGTCAAATACCTTTTTTCCCTGTCTGTTAAAAATAAACAAAACCCCTGCCCACTCAATAAAACAAAATCTTTGACAGAGCAACCAGTTTGTAGAGTTACTGACATTGAAATAACTACCATTTAGGACCCCCTGAATGAAGGGAAGGGATAGAAGGGAAAATTGAGAGAAACTTAGCTGCACACAAATCAGCAGAAGAACCCAAGTTAGACTGATTTAACTATCTGTTAAGAAGCAGATCATTAAAATCCATACAAATCTAGACTTAGTAAAGCTATCCCAATATCAATATAATCCTCGTCTGCAAAGGTTTATTTCAGAAAACTTACTGCAACTGATGAGACCTGAAGGTTCTGGATAGAAAAAAGGAAACTCAAGAAGCATATGCGAGAGAAAAAAGAAAAAAAAAAGAAAACCAAGCAGTAACAACAAAAATACCAACCAACAAAGATTCTTAGAACGTTCCCGCGCCCCCAAGTTGCAAAAGCATTTTTTTGTTTTAATTGGTGATAATTAATACCTCATAAAAACAAAACACGGGGGGGGGGGGGGGGGAGTGTCTTGAAGCCTGCGACACTGTCTCCAGGCATAAATCTTTCACACATTTTTGCTGACTGTAACCGTAAGGCTGAGAACTACCTTTCACATATCTGGGGAGAGATACTCATCAGTACAGCAGTACTGTTCAAAACTGAGGGTGGCAGGAGATGGAGAGTCACTACTATCTGGTTTTTATATAAGACACTCAGGAATGCAAATACAACTCTCAGAAAACCAAAACAGTAACATAAAAAGGCAGAAATACTTGCATAAAAAACTGAACTTCTGCAAAATCCAGTCCCAGGAACTTTTCTCCTATTTAAAAAAGGGAGTGGCTACTTAAAAACAAGTACAAAATACTCCTTGCTTTCTCTGACACCGAATATTAATCTTACCACAGGAGATTTCAGTTGTGGTAACATGAATGGAATCTGTTAATTACATAAATGACTTGCTGCAACTCTGTCCAATCGGTTTACTCTATGGACTCAAGTACTACAGAAAATGCTCTGATGTGAGACTATTCTCAAAAGCTTGAAAGAGAGGAGAGTGGAATGCACCATGAGAATCCTTCACGAGTACTCCAATCTTTCCACACTTTGCTAGGGATTACCATAATGATCTCCTACATTGATTTCTGGTGAATTACCAGAATTCTATTTGGACCAGCACATAGCTGTACATCATCACACGGCACCGCCACATATCCATCTTTGCAGAACACAGCTGTAATGAGAGCAGTGCATGCTTGCTGCAAAATAAATAAATATTGCACAGAAGGAGACACCCTCAAATTAAAATCAAAAGGACATTTAAAGTTTGGGCATTCTTCATTACCTGAAAGAATATTCCATGCTGAGGCCATTATCCATCAGAAAATCTCCATCTGTGTATAATTATTTCTGATCAATGATATTAAGCTTCGTTAAAGAGCTAGTGAGGATGTGAGAGAAGACAGAGAGAGCTCAAGCTGTAAATAAATCTCTCCACTGTATTTCACTTTAAATTATCCCAGCAGGAAGTCATAAAGAATTTTTTTTTTTATAGGTATTATTTCCAAATGCTCTGCAGGCTGAGCTGCCTAATATCCATCACCTTCAGTATATGTTCACAAGCTTACAGTAATTCAGGATGAAGGACACTATTTAATTTCCTTCCCTCTTTCCCATCCCTGTAATCACCTTCCCACTTACCCTCAAGACCTCCTCAGCCACCGCACAAACACCTTTTTGTAACACAATTTAATTCCTAACTGAATAGATTTTCAGAAAACCTGGCACAGTAAGCATTGAAGAAGCACCCTGTAACACCAAATACTAGAACCTGGCTAATAAGCCAGCAGAGGTGCTGAAGGCCTCTGCCTTGTGAAGGCCCAAATGTGCTGCTGAAGCATAATGATTGACTGAAATCTCTAGGAAGGTTGGTTTAAGGCCTTGTTTTTACCCCCTGAGGAAGCACTGAACAGAAGGAAGAGATGATGGGTGGTTAACAGCAACTGTGTATGCAAAGGAGAGATGAGTTACATGGCAAGTTTACTCTTATTACGTTCGCACTGGCATCCTTCTGTATCTCTGAAAATATTCTCACATACAGATATAAAACAGTAATTCAATTTAAAAATTTTAGTTAGTGTAATAAACTAACACTACCCAAAATGACACGTGGTGCTTTTTTCATAGCCAATCTGCAGTAGTAAAAAGAACACATATGCAAAGTCTGCATACCTGTAAACAGACTAAATACTTCAGCAACTCAGTAAAACCATCCTATGCAAACAGTTAACACAACTGAAAGCAAGCATAGCATATCACAGATTGGCTAGTCCTAGTGCTTTGTCAACACTTACTTCCAGCAGTTGCCTCAGTGTCCAAGGACAAGAGTAGCTTGAGTAGATGCCCTACTAGAAAATGAGCGTGTTTTTCTGGCAATGTGTATATCTGTGTACCAGCCAAGAGTCACAAGCAAAGTCAGCTCAAGGACTCTCACCATAAAGCATCTTCCAAAACAAGACTACGAATTACACAGCTGAGCCTAAATTGTAGAATGCAGATTTTAAAACTCCATACATTAGACACAGAATATATAGAGAATTTAGAATGACTTAAAAGATGGCTATCTCACTGTGTTTGGTAATTCTGACAGCTTACCTTCAGGGAGAATTTTTGCCTTACAGAGTTCAGTCAGGAAGATGGGGTCATGAAAGAAGGGATGGATTATCACTTGAAACTAAAGTTTTGTGCAAGTAACCTAGCAGCGTTCTAAACAAACATGCATTACAGTCAGTGCTACGTACAACTGCAATTACTAAAAACCAAAAGGCTTTAAAGTTAAAATTTACAAGACATTGGTGTTTATCCTAGAATATACATATTAACTTACTAGCAAGGCAAGAAAAGGTTTCTCAAAACGAGTGACTCAAAACTGTGAATAAATTGTATACTACAGTTCAAACAGCTATAAAGTTAGTTACAAACACCTGTGACCCCTTGAAACTTCTTCTTCGATTAAAGCCATCAATGTCTATTTTGTGAATAACTTCTAACCCTTCCCTTTGCCCTAAAAACCAGGCCATTTACTTCCAAAGGGAGTCAGCAAAACATAAGCCTGAGAAAAATGCAAAAAGTTTATGCCCCCTTTGCTGTCACTTAGGACGTGCGCACTTACATTCCTCTTTGCTCGGTGAAGTTACATTCAGTTCTGTCAAAAGTTGCTGGTTGGAGTTAGCGGCCTGCGTGGTTAGAGAGGTATTGCTGTTGTCACTGTTTGTTTCTCCAGAGAACAAATCTGACTGGCTGTTGCTTGTGCTGGGAGTAGAGTCATCGTCTGGCTGCTTCTTCTGGAAATCTATCAAAACCAAGATTTCATATGTCATCCCACTTGCTCAATCTCATCATCCCATGTTATGCAAAAAACCTGAGCACAACAAAAATAAACACTGCCAGAGGTACCGTCATTCTGATCACTTGTTTATCTCATACAACACAAAGTTAGATTAGCCTTCAAGTTTGTATGTCAGACTTAAAAGTACCCTAAAAGTTATTTGCTGTTGAAGAACAACGAACAATTTCAGAACTACACAAAGTTCTTGTTTCCACAGCTGTTGAACTGCATCCAAAGCTTACCACTGTGTATATCAGTATACAGGACACAGCATCTTTTTACAAATAGTTCACACAAAGCACATACAAACACATAAAGGAGCAAACATCCAATGAGAGAAGAACTAGGGCAGGTAATACTAGTATAAGGAAATGTTACATATCTCTAAAAACAACACTTCTCACAGCTGTTTTATAAAATTCCACCCGTAACGGTTTTGGTGTTGGACCACTAAGGTTCCAGGTTAGCATGGAGGAGCTGGTGAGGGATTTACATCACTTGTTTGCTGGGGGTTTGGTCAGACATGGGAAGTAAATCACTACAATACATTAAAGCTATGGACTAATTATTTGGCTTCCGAGTTTTCCTTTTGGTCAGCAAGCACCAAGTCACACTAAGTCTCCAAAGTGCCCCCACAGTCCAAACTCTACATCTTCGATAGATGCCACCCTCAGGCTTAGCTTGCCTCCAAACCACATTCAGGTTTGAGGGGAAATACCCTCATTCCTTTTTAAGTACAAAACCTCCCTCCACGTCCTTCCCAAACCCACAGTCCGGATACCTGATTAACTATAGTATTCCTACCAGCTACAGTACTGGATCGTAGCTGGCACAGCTCTGCCGCTGGATGTCCCCAGGGAACACCCCTCCTGGGCAAGTGGATTTGGGTTTAACATACAGTTTCTGTCACAATGCAAAGGCACATTTTCTTTGTAAAGACACAGCTGAAGATGAAGTGCACCACCTCTTGGCATTCCAAGCACATTTTAAAAAAAAATTACATACAAAGGCAGAATTTATTCATTACACAAACACACAGATAAATCAATAATGGTTGCTCATTATTATGTCATGACAGAGAGGAAAACCAGAGCAGTCCATAATTATTTGCAGATGATGCCACATTAGAAACACAGGGCATCAACATGACTCACTGGGATTGGGAAGCACTACAGTCAAACAGTCCCTTAAATGCTGATTTAGGATTGAAGTGATTTGCCAGAGAAACTAAGCTGGAACTTCTGCTGTAGAAGAGTCAGCCAGGAGCCCAGCTTGGAGAGGAACAAGCTCAAAGCCAGGGATAAGGAGGAATGAGGCAACAGACAGGAATCATCCACCTCTACAACACAACTCCGAAAAACCAGTGGGATGCTCTTTGTCACGGATGAGCTGCAGGACCCAGGAAGATGTCCTACCCATGCCTCACTAATAACAAAGTTTTACCCAAGATGGGCTCCTGGATACTATTAGTGTGTTTGTGCAATCAAGAAAGCTTCAAGCACTTGGGATTCTGCACCAACCACAATCAGACAGCTGCAGCAGTTACAACTGGAGCCACCAGCCCAGAAGTTACCTAGTTCTTCATGCCTCTACTGAGGCCACAGTCCTGTCAGAAGGGGAGCTCACAGCCTGAGACATTTTGGGAACCACCAGTCTATGAATGACCGCTACAGAAAACAAATGAAAATGTTACCTGCAAATGTAAGGTGGATACAAAGATTGTGTTTTACATGAGATTGCATCCAAGGTAGTGCACAGAAAAAGTTGTGTTGTGTGCACACCAAGGGCAACAAGAAGGGGTTCTAGAGGTACACAGGCAACAAAAGGAAGATCAGGGAAAATGTGGGCCCTCTCCAGAAAGAAATGGGAGAGCTGGTTTCCCAGGATATGGAGAAGACTAAGATGCTCAATCTCTATCCATCATATTCGACAAGTTGTGGCGGTTTGGTAAAGTTCCCACTGACTGGAAAAGGGGAAACATAACTCACTCTTTAAAAAGGTAAAAAAGAAGGATACGGGGAACATCAGGCCAGTCAGTTTCACCTCTGTGTGTGGCAAGATCACGGAGCAGATCCTCCTGGAAACTATGTTAAATCACATGGACAATGAGGAGACGATCGGTGACAGCCAACATGGCTTCACAAAGGGCAGACTGTGCCTAACGAATATGGTGGCCTTCTACAATGGGGTTATGGTGTTGGTGAATAAGGGAAGAGCAACCAATGTCATCTACCTGGACTTGTGCACAGTGTTTGACACTGTCCTTGCACAACATCCTTGCCTCTAAAGGGATTTGATGGATGGACCATCTCCATCTCTGTGGAGAAGGAACTGGCTGAATGGTCACATTCAAAGTGTTGTGGTCAACAGCTTGAAGTGGAAGCTTTTTTTCCTGAAAATCTATTCATTTTTGCAACCTACTGATAAATTCTCCAACTGCAAAGAGAGCATAAAAGGCTGTCAAACGCAGTCACTCAGTGACAGCATTTCCCAACAAACTTACTAGTGAAACAGTTCAGAGCTGGCACACAGCGGCAAAATCCACCACGGCAGCTACATGATCTTTGTCTTCATGAATCCAGGACCTCGTGTTCACAATCAACTTCTACTCAGACTGCAAATCAATTAACTTGCAAAAAAAGTCTTGGCCTGCACAGTTGTGTGGAACCTGAGAATGTCTCCCATCCCCTCTCTTTAACCACTTTTTCACTGCAGACGAGTACTCGAGGAAAGTGTTGAGAAGGCTGATCTCAAGCACCCGAGACATACTAACTGTAGCTGAAGTTGTACTATTTACTTACACTACAGCAAATTATTAACATTATTAGTAATGTGGTGTCAACAGCAATACAGGACCTATTCAGTAACATAGTTTACACAAGAAATTTGACCTAAATTATCAACAGATTTCTGAAATACTGCTTTGTGGTCCAGTATTTACCTGGTACAAATGCATACCTAGTGACATACTGGATGAGCTGTATCGTATTTCATTTGTGTATCGGCAGAGGGCATTTGGCATTTCTTAACCAGAACTCTCGTTAACACAAATAACTTGCAGATCACCTTGAACTCACCCCAAGCACAATAAAAGCTGGCAACAATTACAGGAGAGCTGTGTCTGAATAAATCCAGTTAAGCCTTAACTGCTTAACAAATAAAACAAAACAAAAATACACTCCCAAGTCAGGCAACATCCTGGCAAGTTTTGAAGGGGAGGCTTTATTCTGATTAAAATCAGAATGTAATTCTGTTGACAGAACACTACTGACCTCTCCTAACAGTCTCAACAAGGGAAAAAACAGAACAAGAGTTTGCAAGACATTAATCATCATTTCCAGAAGTTTCTATTTAACTAGAGATGCATGCAAAACACTTTCATTTTAATTAATTTTTTCCTTCACTTTAACTGTGACTTCTCACTATGCTAGCAAAATCCGTGCCAAAATGCCCAATGATTGACCAAAACCCCATCAAATCTACATTCCCCTTTTTTCTTTTTAAATAACACACAGACAGAAAGACGTGCTAGTCCGCTTACAGAATAAACACAGAATATCCTGCCTTCAGGGGAACACTCCATAGAATTTGCACGAGTTTTTCTATTAGGATAAGACAACCAGAGTCATAAAACGGAATCAGAGATAAGTATTGCACAAAATTGTGTTTATAAATATATAAACAATATATAACATATGCACATATATAAAAAGCTACTTCTTAATATACTCACTATAATAATAGCAATGATAGATGGATGAATTGAAAATTAGACTGGAGATTATGAATTAACTATCACAGTATATTCTAGTACAAGCTATCAGCAGAGCTCATCACTTTCACAGTTAAGCACAAAGTACAGGGAGAACTAACAAACCAGAAAAAATATTAGAAAGATGATTTTTCCATACAACTGAACTTTATTTAGAATTGTGAGCACACGTGGTAAAGGAAAGCCATTCAGCTCTTAGGGTTTTGATTCAGAAATACAGCTTCTTAGACTGAGTTTAGAAATGAGTTCTTTATGCTCAGTTATCCCCCATGATTGCTATACTTTTTAAAATGGCAACACATTATTAACAGGAGTTTCAAATAATATTGTGATTTGCATGTTGCATATTACTGAGCCTTTCATATACATTTTATTTTCTTTTCAAATAAGCAGGAAAAAAAAATACTAGGAAAAGGGTAAAACCAAACAACAAACAAAAAAGATGGATCTGCAATGCAAGGGGTGTGGTCAGTGAGAACATAGCTACAATTACATGTATTTATCATTCAGGAATTAGGATCAAGTTATATAACAAGACTGCCATATTTGTAAAATTACTGGGATGTTTAACATGATCAAGTGTTTTGGTTTTGTTCATTTGTTGTGGTGGTTTTTTTTTTTTTTCTTTCTTTCTTTCTTTCCTTCCTTCCAGAAGTCTGATGACATTGTGTTTTGTGGTGTTTCTATCTCACAAAAAGATACCTCTTGCTCAAAGGTGACATTCCATAATAGACCTCCTTTCCCCTGGCTCTATAAAATTTTTCTCCTACACAGGAGCTACACAGGAAGCTCCAGATGTGTCTACCACATTTAGCATATTATTTAGCAAGAAAATTCATGAATAACCGATAAACAAAGGCTAGCAAGTCAACAAGCATAGTATTATTACAGATGACCTTCAACTTAAGATCCAGCTCACTAATAAACATATACACAGACACCTTCTAAGGAAAAGAAATGCAGTTTTATACAAAAAAGAGTAAAAGAATCTACAGTAACTGTATTAACCAGGCTTATAATACCTTACATGACTGCCATGAAAAAAAATTTGCCATTTTTACAGTACATAATCCCACCAGCTCCAAAGTAGCTGTGTAATCCTGAATTGATAAAAAAAGGAATTTCATTATCATTCAGAAAAGTATCCTCTGAACGCAGCTTCCCCACAGAACAAACACCCCTTGCTCTGCCGGATAATAACAATTTGCTTACTGTAGCTATTTCAGTACTGACCAGGAACAAGGTCACTGCAAACCCCTGTAAATAATATTTTAAAAACCCTGGTGTCACACTTCCTATTGTTACTTAAAGTAACAATCTAACATCACTTCAACTAAACTGTCATTATTCCATAAAACTTGTCAACATGAAGAGGAATAAATATTATTGCCTGTTATCACAGGATCCAAAGTACTGAAGCAATGAAAAGTAAACTACTATTTTAACAAACCACTATAAATTTCCTGCTACAGAACCCCTCAGGTCTGCAGTTAGCATTCATATTTTAATTCATTACCAAGCATGTACAGTGAGAAAGTACTATATAAAGGTACGATTACATTGCAAAACCTAAAACCACTGAGGGACTAGCTATATAGCACCTGCATGACACTGGAACTAGGAAATTAAGGTAATTTGTTACCCAACTAATTGAGACTTTATGCATTCTTGAATGCATATCAGAGAATGTTGGTAATAATCCAACCCAGGGGGAAAGCATGAGCTTTAAACAAACTGTGGAAAACAAAGCAACCACTCCTTGATCATGACTTGATCAAGAAATGCTTTATTTTTCAATGATATGTAGAGTGGTAACTCATTAGAAGGAACATCTACCAAAAAGGACTGCTGGTAAAACACCAACTGAGTGGGCAGCTTGCCATGGACATGCTGTCAGCGCTAAAGATGGCCAAGACAATAATTTGACCAACTCAAGCAAGAAGGAGGAAAGAAACTCGGATATGCAACAGCTAGGAAAAGTGAACAGATAAAAGGTTATGGAACTAGTTGGGAAATCTAACTGGCTGCAGGTATGCGAAGGATCTGTTTGGTATTTAAGGATAACAATAATTTAATGTGGTCTGAGGGTAATACAACAATGGAGATAGAATTAAATATAGGATAGTTTTTTAAAAAAAAAGTACTTGGGGAAAACATCTAAGCAGCTGTGATCTACAGTTTATTCTAAAAGGAGACGTGGAAACTGTGTAACATGAGCATTTAAAACCAGACAAGACAAAATTTTCTAGAAAATACTCTAAAGTGTAGGTTTAGAATTGACTAAGAGCAGCACATAACCTACAATAAACTACAACTCTTATCACTCCCCTAAGCTTCGGTATCTTAATCTCTAGAATTCTTTTAGTACTAGCACCCTGTCATGAAACTATGTAAACTAATAAGAAATGTCCAATTTCAAACTAAATTCAGAGTGATGATACATCAAAATCTATGCTCCTAAAGGGGGTGAAAACTTCATTTTGATGAGAGCAATCTGATCTATCAAGCTGTAAACTATGCACTTTGCAGCAGCAGTGAGTCATACCAAGTAAACTAATCAAATGAACTTCTTCAAGGCGCTGTTGTAATAAATGAGAGAACTTGAAGATGGGACTATTAACTGATAGAAATAGAAGTTAATTACAATTCATATTTATTCTGGACACTTCATTCACCAAGCACGTAGGAACTAATATTATTTTAGTAAAAGAAATGTTTCAATTAGCTTTTCATGTACTGGAGCTATCTTTTAAGTCACCTTATCATGCCCTTTCCAATACCTAGAGAGAACCTTCCAATTTCAAAACGCATGCTTATTATTTTTTAATTAATTCCTCCAGTCTAATTTATGTGGTTCCAATTAAAATGAACGTTTGCCTCATTTTCTGTCAATAATAGTCACATTTATAGTTCAAGTATTCCTAAATATTTGACTATACCAGAAATTGTCAGAATTTTCACAAGGAATAAGAGGCCTCTACAGTAAGTTAAACCTTTCTAGTACAAACTGACAAACCCCTCATCAGTTCCCTCTCCCTTATCTCCAGTTAAGGCACCTTAATAACTACCATTACCTAAACTCTCAAAGTATCCCTCAGAATTACTCATTTATCAGACTCTTCCTCAATCTCCTTTGAACAGCCCTGAGACAGAGCTAAAGACCATCCTGGAAGAGAAGGAAGAGCAGGCACTTATTTCCTGGCCTCATTTCCCCACAGCCAACCCAACCACTTGAAATGGGTGTCTGCGAGGAAGAATTTTATCGCTATTTAGGTTTTACCACCAAAGCAATGAATGGCAAGGTGAAGTATAAGGGGTGAGCTTCTTTGCACTCTTCTCAACCTTACTGGAATTGGATGCTTCTTGCTGTAATAACTATCTGCCTTTCATATCCAGTAGCTAGAGAAAAGCGTGGGAAACTCCAAGTATGACAGTCCTCAGCTGCTGGGGCAAAAACTTTGCAATGGCTGGAGCATAAACAACTGCAATACTCCATGATAATATGAAAAAATCCCAGGTCATGTTTCTCACACAAGTGAGAAAGCTCACTGGAAACTCATCTGACACCTTAGCTTCAAGCTCCACATTTTACTAACTTTCCAAAGGAGTCCAGGAGCTTAAGGGAGTAGTAGCCTCCCACGTGTCTCCATCCTATTCTGTGGTCACACAGAAATGCATGAGTGCAGTGTTCAACCTGACGACAAAAAACTCCAGAAGTTCAAGGACCAAGGAAAGTTGATCTAGATTTATGAAACCAAAAGGGTCAAATATAGCAAACTCTCACTGGACAGGGTTGCTGCAAACCACTGTGTTAGGTTAAATTCTGACTATGGAAGACTGTGGCTCAGAAACCCAAACCCCAACTTAAGCACCCCTTGCTTACTTTCAGCAAACTTGAAATATATATATTTATTTTCCAGCCTTCCAGAAACAAAACTATGAATATGCACAGATACAAAAGAACTGCCTACATAAAACAAACATTGCTTAGGCCTCTCTGAGCAACAAAACATGCTGAAGTTCTGAGTTAATCAAAACATTTTTTAAACATTCCTACTTATTAAAATTGTATTCTATAAGAAGATAGTAGAAATGTTGAATTCAAGTCAATGACACCAAGCAGTTTCATTATTAGCCAATTAATCCCAAAGAATATAGCTGGAGCATATCTCAAAATTTGAAATCAGTATAAAATGGCTGCAAAAATAAGTAATCTAGTTCATATCTGAAGCTTAGGGATTTTGTAATGTCTTTTCTTAGAAATGCTGACTATTTTAATATTTAGATGCTTCTCTGATTTCTTTGCATTGAAGAAAGTATAGAAAAGGAAAAGGAATGGAAAAAGTACTCAGAATGATGAATTCCTGTCCCCCCAGCGGAAAAGATGGATAAACTCACTCCTCCTCAATTCACTCATTTTTATAAACATTTGAACAAATGTGACTGTGAGCAAATACACGTGAACTTAAAGCATCTCTTGTGATAATGAAGCAATCCTCCTGCCTGTCAGTGCTGGAGGATCACTGCTGGAAACTGGCAAATACACATACTCTATGTCTTAATATGGAAATAAAGAGAAAGCACAATAAACCAAAAAAGCATGACAAGAAAATGATCACTTTGCGTCTCATGTTCATAACTTGTGGTTTAATATGATCTGACTTCTTGTGTTACCACTTGCAAGTTACCAGAGAAGAGAAAATTAGCCTTTCACCAGTGGTGTTTCCAGAGCTTTGAGTTGCAAATGGTTGTTATGGAGCATAATAGATCTAGAACCCCTTAAGCAGGAGTCTTCACTAGCAAAGGATAAATCTCTAAATCAAAGCAGCGCTCTGCTGACCTTGAACAACACATTAATTAGGTGCCGGTTGTGTTGGGATCCTGCACGTGAAAACAGATTTTGGTCAGCCTTCCATGTTCCAAGTTTTGTTTCTACAAGTTTAACAGGGTCATGACCATTGGATTCCAACTCACAGAGGGGCCCCAGCTGTTTGGCTTTTCATGTAGAGCCTTAGAGAAGATTTAGAAGGTTTTGCAGGTTCTTCTACTAATGACATGCAAAAAAAGCAAAAGTTATTCTGAGTGTTCAACCTGGGCGGTGCAGGGGGGAGAAGAGCAGTTTTCATTATGCCCTGAAAGAACAGGAAAAACCATCCTAAAATGCTTACTGAACAGAAAGGAAATGAAGGATAAACACTGTTATTCTCACACATTCAGCTAGTTTGTTACACTTTCTGAAATGCAATGGCTGTGAGAAGCAAGGAACTAAAAATCTGCTTTCAAGAAGCATTTGAAAGCATTCTTTCAAACATTTGTTATGCCTAACAGCTAGAAGTAACAATTACATATGTAGCCTCTTCAGGGGCTCACATTCGATGGGTTGATAGATTGAATCCATCCTTGAAAAGCTTATTGAGAAAATCTTAGAAATTATCTGTTTCTTGGCATTAATAAACTACAAGATAAACAGTTAACAACCACCTTTCTCCCCCAGTTAGGGTGGTTAACTGTGTTTCAAGTACAAGTAATTAGAGGCATTGCTCTGGACACTAACAGAGGACCAGCATGTAAAATTCAGCTCAAACAGCTAAATATGAATAAAGGACAAATACATTTCCAGAAAGAGCTGAGTGATTGCTAGAAGCTATTAGCTGGTTTGTGCATGCTGTTCCGATTACCTGCCACACGCACAAACATCCATAGAGCCTATCCATACAGGCCAGCAAAAATGGCAAAATGCAATTGATCCCAGCAGCAAGAGGGGAGGGTAGCAGAAAAATTTAATTAACTGACAAACTCAGAATAAACTGGGTCAAGCAGCCGAA
Organism: Eurypyga helias; assembly: GCF_000690775.1. Lineage (NCBI taxonomy): Eukaryota > Metazoa > Chordata > Aves > Eurypygiformes > Eurypygidae > Eurypyga > Eurypyga helias. The sequence goes on from NW_010252410.1 coordinate 80,166, forward strand.
CCCTCTCCCAACATACTCAAAGAGCTAGAGTGGCAGGAAACCCTATATGCAATTCAATTATCCTTAAAAAAGGTTCTGATCGTTCCTCAGGAGCAGCCTAAGAGGCACTCCCCACCATGAAGTTTCCAGTTTCCAATCATCTGTGTGATTCAGCAGATGAAACTCTCTAGTATCTACCACCAGAGGGAGGTGTTCCATTATATTCCACCTTCCAAAAATTGCCTTGCCGGCACATTGATTTCTATTCTATGTAATCATCAACAGTAGGGAACAAGCTTCCTTCTCTCCGTAAAGGCAGTTTGAAGAGTTTCTTGCTATTATGTATATCCACTTTAGACTAATTACTGCTATGGCAAATTTGATTTTCTCTTTAACAGAAGCAACTTGGTAACTAACCCATTATTTCCACCTCAATCAACAAAAACTCTGCCCTTCATCCTCTCTTTCTGGCCCGTAACTCAAAGACAATAGAAATGCTCATCTTTTATGTGACAATGGACCATTACAGAATTTTTTCCAAAACACAAACTACTACTTTCTTCAGTGGGGAGAAAAAATTAGGGTGAAGTTGCATCACCTTGCTGTCTTGCACACATCAGTTCAGCAAACCATCAAACTTGAGAGAGATATAAATCCAATAGGAGAAAAAGAGAGTTGCAGAAGCAAGACTGATGTAATTTCATCTTTGCTAAATTCTGCTATATAAATCTGTGGGAATAAGCAGTAATACAGTTTCTGAAAAGACAAAGACCTAGTGACAACACTGTCTAACTGCAAGCATTTAATTTGTGCACATGTGTGAGTGGACAGAGGCAGACCCCTCTGGAAAAAGAATCAGAGTGCCCCAATGAGGAGAAAACCTACTGCAACATAAAGTGCCTAAATCACTCTCTTGAAATACTTAACATGACTCTTTGGACTAGAGTGGGCAACTTGGTTATGCATGGATTAAAAAACCCCAAACTTACTCCACAACCCAGCAATCTTGCTTTACAATGGTTCCACCTATTTTTCACAAGTAAGGAATAAGGACAAACCCCTTGTGTTTGGGGGGGAGGAAGTTATATGCTTCCTACAGGGATGAACAGCTAATACCTGCAAGACTCAAACCAACAGCAAATAGAAATACAGATGAAAAACAAGAGCATTAGGCTTTCCTGTGTGTATCACTTCAAATACAGGATACACCAACTCTGGTCTTGAGAGGAAGAAACCTGTCATCCATTGCATTGGCTATTTCTTATTAAAGTCTGAAAGTTCTTTGTTATATGAACATTAGACGGTGGCTTTTATCAGGAGACTCTCCAAAGTTAAATCTGATCTTGCTGGAGAAGCAGAAATATATCTAATAAAGAAAGGGGAGTAAAGTTTTCCCTATCAAGTGGATTTAGCTTCAAAAACGGGGACAGCGTATGTACAGGTAATAATACTCTGTGGCTGACTATCCACTGTTCTTCCTTATCTCAGATGCTGTACAGTAACATTTTATTGCTGCCTAATTGTACTGTAAAATATCTGAGATAAACAACTTCAGAAGTTGTTCTTCTCAAGGATGGATTTTATTCTCACGATCATATAGTAGGACCATAGTGACAGATATGACACCCGACATATCTGGTGTCAATTTATATAAAATAAAATCCAACAAAGGAAAAATACATTTAGCACAGGTGAAAATAGAAGAAAAAGGCTTTATTTTTTTTCTAAATAGGAAAGGAACACTAGAACCATTACTTTTATTCGTACTATGGGTTTGGATTTGTCTAGAAACAGTACTTCCACACAAAGAGAGTTTTTGTTTATTTAAATAAAAAATGACCTGCACTAGATATTTGAAAATCAACTTTAGGGAACGTTTCTCTTTCTTGTACTTGTCCAAGATTCCTGTAAACATTCATACATTAGGATTCCTGGCAAATAATAGCAGCAGCTGAACTGAAAACAGGAGTGAAAGTGAAGGTATTTCAGGTGGTCACATTAAGCCACAGCCTAATGTTTGAAGTTCTTATCCAAGAACTAAATTCCAAAGTTGATGAATGTTTTCTCCAAGAATGTAACTAAGAAATTAATTTATAAACTGGCATGCTGACTGCACTGACAGTCCACAGAAACTCAAAATTTGAATCTTCTGCAAGTCTCCTGTGCTTGATTTCACAAAGACCTAAGTGTTCCTGGTTTTGCCCTATCCTCTTCCTGCCAAATTCAGCAAGGACTAAGAACACATTAGCACTACAAACACTCCAATATGAAACCCATGTACTCAATTCCATCAGCATACTCCCTTGCTAATTAATTTGTGACCTCTGCAACACACTCTGGGACTTCAATCTACAACCTCCTCCAGTTCCCAGCTCAGAACATCATTCAATCTTGACTGCAGCCCTGGCCTGGCTTCCTGCTTATTCCTTCATTTCCAAGTTCCCCAGGCTATATTAGAACATGTCAGCTGCATCTGAGATAAACAGTGTGGTTATAGAAGCTCAACTCTGCATTACAAGATTTCATTGCCTCATATTTAATTTTACAGTGAACACCCGTTTTTACATTTTGCAGACACATCAACAGCTGTGCTACTTCTGTTTTGCCTAGTCTGTCCTGAGTCTAATTCTGCTTTATTAAATCATAACCAAACCTAGTCCTGGTTGTAATGCTGCTTGAAATAGCAGATTTAAATTTGGACATTTAAAAGAATTACTGAAAACCAAAGACATAAATCGGTGCCCCCAGAGAGACCATGGTGGCAGAGGTGACAGATGAAATCCAAGCTTCTGTAGTATGTTCAGCTGGAATATTTCTAGCCACTTTATACTGAACCATACACCATTTAGAGTGAAAAAAAAAGCTCTGTATTGCATGCCTGAAGGTAAAGTTTGTGTTTATTGTTGAATGATCTTTTCAGTATTTGCAAACACACTTTGAATGCTGTCAGTTACACTTTCATAACCATTTTGTAAGGGTTCCCAACTGCCTTTAGAGATATGGAAAAGCTGTGTATAAAGAAAATTAAGCTACTTGCCCAATCTCATGCTGGAGATGCATGACAAAGTCAGGAAGTCTACATTCATTTCAAATTTGGAAAGGTCTTTTTCAAGAGTATTTTTAGAGGTTCTAAGAACTGTCTGCCCTGTTTTCTTAATAGTCTGGAACCCTTGGCCACTATCGGTGACAGGGTGCTGGCTAGTCATAACTTTGGCTGGCCCTGTACATACATTCTTTTATTCAATTTCATGGATTATTTAGGAATTGTTCACTTGTGCACAAGTTTGAAGACAGCAAGCAGCGTGGTAAAGAGAATGGAGCTCAAGAAAGCAGAAAAGGTATCAGGAAAGAAAGGAGCTAGGAGTACACTGTGTGAAGAACTCAATGCCACAAACCAAGTAATATGAATATTCTCAAATTAACTATCCAGCTTGCAAATTTTAAGGTTTGCCATTTATAACTTGATTAATCATACTGATTCTTCTAGACAAACAAAATCTGGTTTTAAAGCTATCTGTGAAAGAGAGCTCACTCATTCCTCCTGAAAAGAAACAGCATTTATAACATCTTTATAGACATGGCACAATACCCAAGTAGCTTGCTACGTGGCAAACAGTAAAATGACTAGTGTAATTTTAAATTCAGTAATGCCATGGCTGACATCAGGAGTTTTTCAGTGACTTTTGTTCTCCTTTTCCAGAGGACCCTGAAGTAGATCATAATGATATATATAAAATTACTAATTTCTAGTTCTAGAGCTTCTTTCTATTACTGTTGCTCATCATACCTCAAATCTGTTTCCTTCTCTACACTCCCTCAAAAAAGTAGTTTTAAAAAAATGAAATGTGGTCTCTGGTCAATTTGAAGATGACTTATATAAACTGCATTTCACAAACTTGCCCTAAAAGAAAACTGTGTGATGATACTGATTTGCAATACTATGAGAACTACCATGAGCCTGTAAATCTGCAGCAGTCCTTCATGTTAAAGACATGGCTCTACTCTTAAGAATTTTCACACTAGTTTTCACATCCAAATTAAGTAGCAGAAAAGTAATGACTTTTTAAAAAGCATTACAGTCACAAAGACTGTGCTAGGAACAGGCTTGTCTGTCAAAATCATTGCAATACTAGTTCTCAAGTTTCTGTTTAATCCATACTGATGATTGAGGCAAGCATCCTTCAGTGGAGGTAGTAGTCGCACACACCCACGAGTGACGTGTCCCAGCTCCTACCTTCAAGACTCATGTTTATGATTTTCTGCATTACCTGTTTGACAGACTTCTCTCAGTGCTGCAAAAGGTATTTTATCTTAGCAATACAGGTCTTTCTTTTATCGCTAATGTTTAGAGAGCCAGTATCAGATCTTACATTGATGGACACTTTGATGATATCCCCTAGAAAATTAATCTTAAAAACACTCTACATAAAAAGTTAAGACTATCATTAGTCATATTTGTATTGTCTTCTCCCTTGAGCATAATTCTACTTTCTTTTTCTTTAGACACTTTTTTACTTCTGCTATCAAGCACATGGCAAAAAAAACAAGGCTAGAAGCCACTAAGACCAACTTTATTCTTAACATGCTGTGTTAGCAAAACATGCTAACACTAGGCAAATGCAAAGCAGTCCCAATGCACCTGAATCCTGTCAAAAGCAGAGCATGCTGACAGTATCACGTTTAGGACGATGTGAAAGTTCAGTAAAGGTACAGAGCTATTCTGCTGTTCTGAACTCACTTTCATAGTTTCTTTAAGGACAGAAATCTTAGCCTGCTATTCTGATGGTGAGAAAGTAGAATTTCTATTATCTTCATTACCTGTTCAATGACAGCAGACTGAAAAGCTTTCATCAGATCTCATATGGTGAAGTACAGAGAACTGTAGCTTTCCACCTGGATGCCTGATTAGTACTAAAATATCTTCAGAAAACATCTGCTTTTAAAAATAGAAGTTGGAAGCACAGCTCCCTAATACAAAATGACTGTCTAATTGAAGTTCAAATGAATCTGATCCAAAACTGCCAAGCTACAACTACTTTGCAGATTTTGGTCTTACTGACAAAGTTACAAATTATTTTTATATCGCATTTTTTCCACAAGATGACAAGAAGAACTGCCTCTAGCAGGTTATGCCACGGACCTATCACTGATGCCTAGAAGTTCCTCCATGATCCTGTGCTTGGGACCTACGCTTGCTCAGTTTTCCAGAAGGTTCGGAAGTAGGAATTCCACAACTGGGAATCTCTGAAATTCCTAAAAGAGATGCCCTGTTTAGGCAAAAGATAACATCTATTCCATACGCAGCTGCAAACAACAGACTTTTGGAAATACTATCTAAGCTAAAGAACTAGAAGTCATATCAGAAAAATAAAGAACACTAGAACATACATGTATTCACTTAAGAACAGCTGCTATTTCGTGAAACTGTCCAGTGTATGTGGTAATACCTTATGCAGTTTCTTTAAAAAAAAACACCAGATTACACCATAATTCAATTACTCATCTATTAAGAAATCTGTACATGCAAATGGAAAGCAGCCATATAGCAACTTCAAGATTTTTTTTCCAAATAAAACTCTTAAGTGCAACCTCAATATTAGATTTATTTAAAATGCGGTTCAACAACTAAATATGATGAGGGCAGAGAGAATAAATAGAGAGTAGTTAGCTATACCAAGAGAGGAAAGACGCTCCTGAGGTATCATGCACCTGAAAGCAATTTTATCAGAAAATAAAAATCTGAATGGGCCTCATAATGAGACACTGCAATAACAACATGCAATTTACATACTGCTTTTATTTTTTCAAAAATAATCTTTTGTCATCTTTAAGAAAGCACTAAATAATCCTAGGTTAATTAAGATTCAAAATTATTACAGATGTATACATATACCAAACATGCACTAAACTACCAAAAAAAGCCATTTAGTTTGGCTAGTTCACTTTAAAGCAAAATGTATCACTAAATCTCTCTTAAATTTAATGAGCTTATGCATGTCTGCTGCTCTCCTAAAAATGATTTGGCATGCAAAATTTTTGTGAGGAAATCCAGTAGGTCCATTTTCGTCTCTGTTGTCCTTGCAGAGACTTTGAGCAGGCTGGGACCCATCCTGTCGAAACTTTACCATAGTCCTCCTTTCCAAATGTAAATGCTACATGAGAGCAGAGCTATTTAATTCACTCATTTAATCCTCTTAGTATTTTAAATATGCCAGAATTTGGTCACAATGAAGAAAGCTTTTCTCCTGTGGCAGAGTATTACTTTTATCTACTGTATTTCACTATCTATTTTCCATGCTCATTCACCCTAATTAGGGCTTTACTGAGAAAGAAGGTAACAATTACTGGGTTCTCTAGCCAGTATAAAATTGCTTCTTCTAATCAACATGTAAAAAGGTTAAAAAAAATACAGAAACCCGCAAAACCAAAACCCATTAAGTTATTTTAATCCAGTACCATGACAGGCAGTTATTATCAGAGACTGTGATACACAGTATACTGTCAAACCATATTCTCAGTAAATACATGAGCTAGAATTACAAGGGATCCTACTCTGCCCTTTTTAAAAAAAATCAAAGCCATTCTCAAATGCAAAAATTGAATCTTCTCACAGAAGTGAAAAGCAGCCAAAGCAATAAAGAAGTGCAAAAGAGCAGCAACTTACATTTGGCTTCAAAAACTTCTGCTACTTGAATTATTTTTGCTGACTTCATGACATCTTACTTGTACTGATTAAGAACCTTTCCCCTGTGGTACCCGTATTAGCTATATATTCTCCACTGAGAAGAGAAGTTTTTTGTATAAATACTAATGTTTTACACCTAAAAAGGCAGCCAGCTGTGAAGAATGTTTTTTCATCAAAACTTAATTTTGATTTTCTGTGGCTCCACCCAATACTGCATAAATTAGTTAGCTACAGGATTCTACTGGGATTTTAATCTTTTATTTGTTCATTGATATTTCATAATTAATTATTAAGGATGAAAAAAATAGACTTTCAAAGATAGGCTTTATCTTTTCTGTATACAAAACCCATGCTTTAGGAGATGTGTGGCAAAGAACTCTGCAATGACACTGCAAGATGTTGAGAAAGAAACATGCCTCCAAAGTTAATTTTTTTTTTTTTCCTCTTTACTGCACCAGGCTCATAAGAATGATGTACTGCCTTGGTCACCACTCACTGACTCGTGAGTTACACTGTTCACCTGCAAACTTTCAGAATTTGAAAGCAACTATTCAGACCATCTTCTGACATTTACATTTAACATTGCCATACCATGTTCACAGCACTTGGCAAGTTATGGTCTGATGAAAAAGGAGGAAAGGGGAAGAAAAGCTATTTGGAAAACACACAAGTATTGTGATTATACTGATAAAAACCTCAGAACTGACTAGTTACTGAACCTGTCTGACATTAGGAGTCAAATACTTTGCTTTAAGATCTGATCATCCATTTCCAAGTTCCAATCAGTAAATACATGGATCTGTGTCAGACACCAGTTAAGCATTCAGCAGATTTCAGTTACGAGCACCTAAACAAAGACAGGTTTAACTTGCATTAGTACATTTCAACCATGGAACAAGTCCTTGTACTTGTGAACTACCTCATTTCTCAGTGCTAGAGTGCCAAAGATCTTTGATTAACATATTTGTAATTTGATGGTCTGCTATTTACTCGTACAAGCCTTAACCACTCTTGCTTTAACTTCCAGAGTTCAAAGTTTTCCTAAGCCCCAATCACATTCTGAACACGCGATGTACCTCCACGTTCCTGAATATACCTCAACATTCAGCAGACAGAGCCAGTAGTACAGGTTTGGAATACAGGAAAATGCCGAGATTGTTTTTTCCTGCTTGTTGAGATGGTATACTGTTAAGTACAAGGACCACTTGATTATTGTTTACGTGGTAGTCAGACCTGAATTTCTATCTGAGACATTTAAGTGTCACCAATCCCTCATAATATACATTTTACAAATGAGACATAAGCAGAAAAACTATATAATTTTTGTTTAGGGTAGTAAAGTAATTTGTGGGAAATTCCAAACCAATCCCACATTTCAGATTCTTTTCCTACTTCCACTTCTTTCTTCTACTATACTGAGTTTAACACCACTTTATGGACTTAGCTGCCCAGGTAATACCCTGATCAGTGAGTGCACATATCTGTGTTTCTATCTACCTATCTCTACACTGAAAGTTAAAAAAAAAAGACCCCCTAAATGACTACAAGCCTGTTCATTCTACTATTTTCAATGTAAAGTAATTTAAAAGTTGCTTTTGAAAACGTATTTGGAAGAGCTCTGCTTTCACCTTCAAGGGATTTCACCAGCAGGAAACAACCATTCCTATGGCTGTCATTTTCTGTGGGCTACAAGACTTTTTCCATCTGGGTGGAAAACAGTCATGGTTTTGATAGTGCATACATTTTCTATGCATACACTGAAACACAGTTGTGGATACACACAGACACCTCTGCTCAAAAACCAGAGGGTGCTGTGGGATTAAATCAATCTTTATTGTTTACATAACTTCCAAAACTGTTGGGATCATATTCAAAATGCCCAGCCTTAAAGGCGTTCCACAAGAGACAGCACTGTCATTGCAGCTGACATCTCTGGGGTAACAATACTTTTTCATAATAATCACATAGGTGAAGTGAAGGAGGCAAATTGTTCACCCAAAACTGCAATGAACCCCCACAGGAACAATGAGCCACTCGTTACCAGCTCACTTGGCTCCGCTACACATACGAAGTATGGTTTTTATCCCTTCTAGCGTGTAACATACACATAACCCTTTCACCTGCACTGTCCCATCCCTTCCCCAAACCTTTCAAACACACACGCACTTACATTGCTTGCACATGATTCTACCCCAGGCAAAAGGAGAAGGGAATTGCCAGCATGAAAATATCGTATTTTGTTAGCACTGTTGGAAAATGTTCAAAATACACAGTAGCACATGGTAAAGAAGCCTAAATAAGTTAAAATGTCGTACAAATGTGCATCAGAGCTGATTTAATTCTGGATGGAGTAGTAGGCACCCCAAAGATTTTGAGAGGCAATGGGAATGATGAAAAAGTTTATGTAATATTAGTTTACAGGAAAATTTGAAGCAGAAAATGGGAAAATTGAAAGTTAGCATTTATAAAGGAGTTTTTGGTGGTGTTCTGTTGGTTTAAATTATTAAAAAGTAAGTTTTTTAAATTATTTGGGAGTACAGCACAACCAAATTTTGAAGCATGTCCAACAAAACTTAGAAACTCGAGTGGACCTTTTTTGCTGTTATCAACACCTGAGTACATAACATCCGTTAAGATTCATTTCTCTGAACTAGTGCATGAGGCAAAAAACATTTTTCTTCATTACCTATCATGTTTCCCCCATTAAAAGATGAGCTTACTCAGAGGCTAAAACCAAATCACCAGCCATCTTTAATGGGTAAAAGCACCAAGAATAATTATGAAAAACTACCAAAAACCCAGGAGACAGTATTTATGCTCTGTTAAGACAGCAGGCCCCACTATAATGGAAGGAGTAGATGGAGAGACCAGGGTGTGGGATTTTTGTTTGTGGGATTTGTTTTGTTTTGTGGGTTTTTTTTGTTTGGGTGTTTGGTTTTTTTTTTTAGGAGCAATTACATGTTTTGGAAGGTAGGAGACGGGCTTTTCCTCTGTGAAAGTGACAATTACTCTGGAAGTTAAACGCACCTTATAACATAGTGAGGGCAACTGTGTGAATTTTCAGCAAAACTTTTTATGAGCAACAATGCAATGACTACTAAAGGGCAGAAAGAAAACCAAATATTTAAGTCAGATGAACATGGTTTTATACTGGTATCTTCAAGAGGCCTAGCAACTTAAAGATAGAACATGCGTGGTGACAAATCTGATTTTATTCCTATACCAGGATTAGGTTGATATATCTGTATTTGCATGCAGCATAGATATGTTGGGTAGGAAGGAATACTGCATAGGGATAATACACAGAACACACAAATTACTATGAGAGAAGGTATTAAAGATCTTAATCATTTTTAAAATTTTCTTATTTCACCAATAAGCTGTGCCCAGCGGAAGCAGAAAGCTTACCACCCTCCAGCAAGTTTGGCAGGAGAGCTATCTGATCATTCAGCAGTACCCTTAGCTGGCTGCTCAAAAAGCAACACTGAACAGCTCTCAAAAGCCCAATTCAATAATACTCAGCAGAGAGTATAAAGGACGCAGATTCTGAAGAGAACATTCCTGGGTGACAAATTCATGGTCCTGCAGAGTGTGAGAAGACAGAGAAAGCTGAATGAATAGAAGAACATTTATAGCAGTCATTTTTACAGGGCTGCACCGTCCAGTGTAGAGGATACGTAATTCCATCAAAGCACTTAGGAGCTATTCTGCTTCTAACACTGACTTTCTGAGTGATGTTGCTAAAGCCACTTCAGCTGAGTCTCTTTTTGCTTTTCCCATATGCTGATCTTGTCAAATGAGCCCGCAAACTCATCAGCAAAATGACTTGGTCTCAGAATTCACCTACAAGGGATGCTCAGGAAAGTTAACTCAAATTAAAATGAATTAAAAGTCTGAAATCACTGAGCATAAGGCAAAGTATAGTAAAGCCTCACATAAATTTCTCGGAGATACCAAATTGTTAGATTCAACTTCACATCTCCAGTCAATACAGTTTTTTCCCATGCCTTCTGTTGGCCTTCTAAGCAAGTTCACCAGTACATTTCCAAACTTAATGTTTTAATACAAGCCTGGATGTACAAAGTCGCTACTTTTTAAATTATTTATTATTGCTTTTACTGCTTCAAGTAGTACTAAAGAAATTTTCATCCAAAAAAGCTTCGTCTTAAGAACTAGAACCAGAACTTCATATTCTACAAAAGCACACAATATTAATACGCAGCGAATTAGCTGCAGCCCACAAAATTAGCCTAGCACTCCTCTTCCATTTTAATATGCCTCCTGGAAAGCCTTACACCAGGAACTTTACTATACACTGACTTTCATGGGCAAATCATTAATCTTCCCCACACTGCTTATCTCAGCTAGGATAATGTTTTATCTAATTCTAGCAGATTTTCATCTCAGAACCAATTGTAAATCTCAGCATGGGATTATATACAGCTTCAGTGAAACAGTCTCACCCAAGAATCTGCTGACATCCACTTGTTTATATTTGCAGTATTTCCCTTACAGGGGTGGGAGCTCAAGGAGAAAGGTTAGTTGAAAAAACAAAGTGTAAAAAGAAGTGACACTTCTTTCCTGTTAATCATATCGATATGACTATATATGAAATCTGATTTAACTGCTCATGGCATTTCTATTTACCTTTAGAAATTTCAAGTCAAATACTGTGTTCTCTCTTTATAGGTGCTTTTCACTGCATCTAGCGAGTTGCAGCAATTAATGCAAAACAAGAAAGCAGCTCTGTAAACCTGCTGACAGCCCTTTAATGGGAGAGGTAGCAAGTGGTGGACATGTCCTGGCAGTGTGCTTAATGGATACACAAACACCCACAGTCGTCAGCCCGAAGTGATGCTGGCAGAAAATTAACCAAGAGATGCAAAGCTCATTTAACAAAGAGACCCACAGCAACCTGGACAATATAAGACTGTGTAACGGGTGGGAGAGGGAAAACAAGAAGATGCATTTCTTCAAGGAGATGGCAGTCTTTAATTTCACAAGTCATTTTATTTAGTCTCATTGCTTCAGTGCACAAACTGTCGCCTCTGCTTTGCAAAGCAAATGCTTTTGTACAGATCTGTAAGCTCCCTGGATAGAGCGTGTCACAGACTTGCTTGAGTTAAAAGGAGATTTTCATGTTAATAACACTGCCACCATATCGTGGTTTTTTCAGACACTTCAGAACGTGGCTGTAATAGAAATGATAGTGTCTCTCTCACATTGGGACCATTTCAAAACTCAGACCTCAAACACTGTCAGACCTATTGTAATTACTAACAGAAAAGCCAACCAGCATATTGACTTATGCCAACTACTGGCACTGGGAAATAAAGAGAAAGATCTACCATGGCTGATTACAAAACAAAACAAAACAAAACAAAAAAAAAACCAAACACACACAACACACTTTATCCTTTGTAGTACACGTTTAAGTAAGAAAAAACCCAATTCTTTATGTATTCATGCTGCAGTAATAACCAGCAGCCCAAACAGGGCAGGGCTGCTGTGCTACCATACAAGGTACAATGTAAACAAAAGAGAACATGCAGAGGCAAGACTGCAGAAAGTGTGTTTGGGCTGTTATGGTGTACTTCAAATATCGTTATGAAATCACAAGTTCAAAGTCTTCTGTAACATTTCTACGGGATTCCATCTGTGGTGACTAAGACAAAAGATCAAACTGCACTGGTTTATGATCTAGTATAAAGGGTAATCATCCTGTTAATTAGCATTTTTAAGCCACTTTCTGTGGCACTGAGAGCATGCTTGTTATTACACAGTAATGAAATTTCAAATCCATGAATCCTCTGCAATAATCAAAATGAGGAAAACATCAGATCCTAGAAAACAGACAGCCTGACATTTCCCAACACAGAACACACATTCCTGAAGTGACCTGTAAATCCACTACTCGCTCTCTTCCTCCAGACCTTCTCTTTGAATTTCTGTATACCAAGAGCTAGGAGGAAATAAGTCTATAAGCCCCAAAATATTATAAGGGTACAAGCACCCAGCATTCCCTGAAGTTTTAGAATTACACAGCTAATTGGCAAGCCTTGCCATCTTCCCTTCTTACACAGCATTGTTTTACATGCTTCAATAATAAAAAAAAATAGGTTTTGTTCTTAGCAAAACTAAACCTTCTTTCACTATTTAAAACTCTTATTTTAAATGCAGTTCATCTAATCTCTAGTTGAGGATGATTTTATTTCTCAAACTGGGGGGAACCCCCCCCAAAAAATCATAAACCTATCTCACTGGATTATCTACATGAGCCAAAAGTGAGAAATTTCATCCAATGTAAAAATACCCTAAGCACTTTCCAACCTAAGCGCATCCAAAACGAGATGACTGCATCATTTAAAAATCTCATCCTGGAGACACATGCCACAGTTCAGAAAACATTTCTTCTAACAGCTACGCCAGTTTATTCAGCTTTCCCTGCACGTTCCTCAGCCAACCATCCCACACGCTGCCTTCAGCTGGACCGATACTGCCCTGTGATGAACCACACTGGGGAACTGATTTGCACTGGGAAAAAATACACCACCTCCTCCCATCCCAAAGAACCTCGCACACCAGAACAGGCCCTTTTTTGCTGTCAATATTTTTTTGATTCTGACCAGCATCACATAGTTCCCAGCCCAGTTACACAACAGAAACTGGGGAAGCAACACTGAGGAGAAAACAAACAACAAGGAGTACTTGAAACTCCATCCTCAGAGAAGAAACACACCTGAAAGCCTGGCTTTAGTTCCATATACCTGTGGAGTAAGCAGTGACACAATTGTCAGAGCAGTCATGTTCTGAGCATTTGAAGCTGTTTGCAAAATCCAGTGTCTTTGTTATCTTTGCTTCAGTAGATTCACAGGAAAGTCTTCTTAAATTACACCCTCTTCCTACAGAGGCATACGTATTTTAATATCCATGAACGGTGCTACACTTGGAGATAGAATGTCAACACCCTTCACCTCCCCCTCACTCCCCACATGCAGCTCAACCAACTTTCTAATAGCAAAGCTTCAGATTACCTTTCTTTATCCTTTGGTATGACAGTCTCAAATAAAGACACTTCACCATACTTTTCATTTAGCACTCTACAAACCATGCGCAAGTTATCAGTGTGTCTCTGACACAGTTAAGCACTGGTAACAAATCATTCTAAAAATCAGCCACACATGTTCCAGAAACATGCCTTCTTCCATTTTTCAGCTCAAGGACAAAATTCCTTTCTTTGTTACCATGCATGTCTTTGCCAGAGGTATCATGGGAGCCAGCATTTTAGAAAGATTTAGAAGTGTCAACATCACCAATGCTTCTATCTCAAAGAATGAATAAATAAATGAAGCCCACCTACCCCAAAGGGAAATCAATTGCCTACAAGGGTCAAAAATAAGCCTCCCTTTGCTATCACTTATTAGACTGTTGTGAATTTTGTGCTATAGATAATGGTTTTGTTCCTTGTCTTAGTTAAAGTCCTGGATACCTCCCACTCTGGACAAGGTTCTGAATGCAATCCGACTCAGTGTAGTCATTGCCATAATATTCCTGAATTTTTCTCATCAATGATGAAGGGAATTCCTAAATTTATCTTCTGGCTTTCACTACTGTATTACTTTGGTTGGAAGGTACCTCTAAGCATTGTCCTGTCCAAAACATGTTTAATATGTTATTAGCATTGATTCCTTTTTTCTAGGATGCAGAGATCGTAAAAATCAAGACATCTCTAATTAATCCTAAATTGACTTTCAGACAATTTGACAATTTATCCTTGGCTTGTAATTAGCTTATTAATTCCCACTACCCAACCATTCTGACCTACGTGTAATTGCCCCCTCCCTTCCAGTCTCAAAGCAGTTTTTGAGGTGGTAGAATATAGTGAAATACAGAATTCACCCAGGTGTTTGCGTTTTCATGGGTTATTTTTACCCCAGCTCAGTCTGCTGCGTGGCCAAAACAGCCATAACAGCAGATGGAAAGAGCAAGTGATGCTTTCTAATTCCGTTTACCTATAGCAGTTCATATTGCTGGTGGAACTCTGTAACGTGTAGCTTAAATTCTCAGTTAAATTTGAGCTAGCTTGACTTATTCGTCTAAACACAGAAAGCTTCATCATGCACAGCTTCAGAAGCAGCTTCCCAACACTGAGCCTGGAACCAGCTACTGAATGGGAGGAGCAAGACAGGTCCAGATAGCAACGAACTCGACAAAAACTTGGTTGAGAAATCTAAAGAGCGAACTGGACAAGTAGATAGCTTAGCACTTGTTTGAGGTACAGGTAATGTTTGGCAGGTAAGAATGGGAAACAGCAATGAAACACAAAGTCTGACAAAGTAATCTATTCCACCATTTGTCTAATTCTACATGACGCATAAGATGATGTCTAACATGAAAACTAAATCAGAAAAATTAAGCTTTCTTAATACAGCTAGCCAGAAGTAAATCAGTAGACAACACAGGCCTCCTAAAAGCGATTTACAGAAAAAGTAGTAACCTGAAACAACATTATGTCTCTAGGGCATGGTTTTATCTTTGAGATAAAAAAATTGAACACATCATAGTGTCACTTTGCTGTCTGCTGAGAAACCTGTATCCTGTTGTCTGTCCAACAACAAAGTCGAAGGACAACACTAGGAGAAATCTGAGCAGTGAGCTCCACAGCTTCTGAGAGGTTTTGTGATTTTCTGTTCTTCCCTTCAGGTTAGGTGATAGCTACAAAGGATGGGGAATTTTGTTTTCCTCCTATTGCTTCCATATTGTCAAGAGACAATAGAAAAAGCTTTAAGAATAAACATACATTTCAGATTTTATCTTCAATCCCTGTATGCACAAAGTGAAGAGAGGCAGTTCAGTGTTTTCAAAAACAGGAACATTGATATAGTGGAACTAAGCAGATCAAGCTTTCAGACTGTATTTTAAAAGCACTGAATACATGGCTGGCTGGGCACACTAATAACCAATTTCAAATACCAGCTGAAGTAGCTCTATAATGGAAAGAAAGCCTAAATAAAAGAATGCCAAGCAGGAAAACCAGCTTATTTTTCCATTACTCCTATTTGCTTGTCCACCAAACCCACAATACAAGTCTCTACTATTTGTTCTCTAATTTATCATATTGATAACTAATATACACAAAGTTGTGTAAGTGGAACTTCAGAACTATTTCATGTACAAGGCTAATGTCTTGGGCTCTATTTCTCAAAAGTACCTAGGGTACTTTTGTTTTGGTTGCTTTGGAAAGTGGTACCCACTGTTCTAAAAATAAAGTCACAATCATTGAACTATTCTGAATCTGGATAAAACATATTTCTTTAGATTTAGGAACACTACAGTAAATATCTGCTTTTTACTTTCCTTATATCCAGAACAGTGAGAGTGGCTTCCCTCTGTTTTTACCATGTTCACATGAGCTATAAACCACAGCTACAGTCCTCATTTAATGCTCTGAAGAACCACCTGGGATACCCAAGCATGTTCTCACTGGCTATGGTGCAATACTTTCTGTTACTACAACTATTTGTTTATCTCAGCTCAACAATCAATCCTGACTAAGTTACGTGATGGAAGTCAGAATGGAAAGAGTAAAACCACATGTCTGACCTATCAATGCAAAGGCTAACAGATATGGTCAGCAAAAAACATTTTTAAACCATTATGGCAGGGTACAGGGAATTAATTACTTCTTCTTCCATAAGGAGAACTCAAGACACACATCTCAGCTCCTTAACTGGAAAGTCATTC
>NW_010252410.1:96588-98906 GCF_000690775.1 Eurypyga helias
TGCCCAAGAGCAAGGAAAAGCCATGAGAAGACATGGCAAGCAAAAGAATTATCAGCTAGTAATGAAAACCACAAAATAATCTCTTAACCATATGCATATTATTCAGCGTACTAGGACAAAGTCCAGTGCTGGCTGTCACTCAAGTTATAAACTCTGCTTTCTGGGAGAAAACTTTGGGATGAAAAGTATATAGGATAGGTAAAAGGAACTTTAGGATTTGGTTTCATAGTTGGTGAAGCATACAACCAGCATAATATGAAATTAAAAATTTAAGTGAGGAAAGCTGTGTGGCTTACAAGCTTTTGTTAACCATCCAAATATTTATCACATTAGTAGTAAGAAGCATGGTGACAGATGACAAAGCCAAGGTTTCCTAAATGGAATTATGAGTTTACAGGACCACGACAGAGGTCTCCATGCATAGAAACCCCCTTTGGCAGGTTGCTGCAAAAACAACAGATGTAAACTAGAGGTTTAAAAATGTCATATTGTTTCACCTGTCATTACAAATTGCAGTGTATTTGGATTGCATTTGGTGAGCTGGGAGATAAATACTGTTCTCGACAGATATGTGGTTGTGTTTTGGAAAGCATACCAACTCCGCAGGGACAGATCATGAAATCTAGAACTAACAAATACTAGTGTGTGCAAAAGAGATTATATAGGGCATTGCTTTTGTCATTTTCACACTGGACATCAGCAAATATTTTCGCCATAGCATTACATAAAACATTCAAATAAACAGTGAGAATTGTCATATCAATGATGGTTGTTCATTGTTTTGAAAGGCACAGAAGCAGCTACTTTCCAGTCATTCCTGTTAGTACGACATCAGTGTACAGTAAGGGAAACTTTTAGCAAGTGTGAAACAATCAATAGCAATTTACCTTAAAGGTTGATAATCTTTCCTCTAGTAAATCAAACAGTAAAAGCAGTAGTCCATTCTTATAGAAACCCTGAAAAGGCAGCTGTTGGAGCACTTACATGCCTTCCACAAGGGGGAGGAATGAAGGCACATTTGACAAATTGTTTCTATCACTTTCCACACACACACAAAAAGAGTTCAAAATAAAGAATTGAGAGATGTTATCCAAGCTTTTTAGTAAGTATTTCTTCTTTAAATATAGTATGTCCTGGAAATTCAATATGCTTTTTTAAAGATAAATTATGGTCATACAGTTATATATATATATATACACACACACACAGAGACAGGTTTCCATTTAATTCTAGGAACACTGAAGAAATGAACACTGTTTTGATTCTAACACTTCCAAAGAGACTTTGCAGTTAAAACATTGATTTCTCCTCCAATATATGTCAGCTTGAGGGCACTTTTCTACTCACATGTTGTTCCCTGAAGTAACTTTGATTTTTAAAAAGTGTTCTTGCATTACAGTCAGAGATCACCTTCTCAAGAGGGCTCTCATTTATGGTGCATGACTTCATTCTGGATATTTTTCAAATTAGCTGACATTGAGACGCTACAGCTTCTCATAATGAGGAAGTGCTATTTATTCTGTTGGCATATGGTACACCCTTTCTGCTCTCCATCGAGGAACAGTAGAGTTACCAAGGGATGGTACCACTTCCTAATTATTTAGAGTCTCCAAAATTAACACCTTCATCGCCTCACTTTGTATATGAACAAAATTCATCTGAATTCCCTTTCCTGTTGATTTCTTCCTGAGAATCTCTAGTTAGCCCTGTGACCTCAAACACAGAACCAAAAAAACCCTCCAAAAAAAACCCAAACAAATTTAGGCAGGTTGTACCAGGATTTTGAAAAACTGTGCCACTTATTATAAAACTATCCATAGTAAACCAATACTTCACAAACTGTCATTGGCTAACCAATGCAAATCAGTCAAGGAATGAGAGAGGGGCAACTCAGGAGGCACCCCAGGGGCACCATTTGCAATGAAGTCCTGTTTTAACTCAGTTATGAAGTCACATGCCATCCCTTCAAGGCATATTGCTGAAGAGGAGTGAATGTACTTCGGAAATTAGTTTGATTAAGTCTCTGGTTTTACATTTAATTTAGAGGGGCATTCTCTTAATTGCAAGAGCCTTTTCATGCTTTGCATGAAAAAGAAACAATTAGAGCCATCGGAAACGAGTGTGAAATTTCTCCACCATCTCGTATACCATCACAGCAAGTGCAGAGACATGAAACAGATGGTCAATTTAACTTACATTCTCAGTTATTAAACATTACCTGCAGGTCCATTAAACTGCTTTTCTACTGGAAACACTATATAAATTACTTAGTATCCACAATGCAGAGGATTAACTTGACCTTTCTCTAGGGCATGATA
>NW_010252410.1:98923-110446 GCF_000690775.1 Eurypyga helias
AAAGCTAAAATGATATTAGCTGTTCTTCTAGTGTCAAATTTTACAGTTACATCTTTAGTAGGTGAGCTGGAGAGTGTCAGTCATCCACCTTATTGTTCCTTTATGACAAACACCATGGAGTTAATGGATACTAGAAAAAAGCACAGGGACAGATTAAGGTACTATAAAACAGTCGTGTCAACCCAGGAATTTAAAATCCTGGTCAGCACAAGAAGGAGAGGAAAAAAAGAGCAAAGTACTTTTTCAGACTGTTACTGTCTGTGCCTGTCGTTGGCAATTCACACAACAACTTTTCCCTCTTCTTACAAACATGCTTCAATAGCTCCTGGAAATAACAATACACAATACTGGGCCACTGTTTTTAATCTTCTGCCTGGAAAAATTAAAATACTGAGAACTTGATTCTACCCAAAGTAATTGCTTGCCTTATGGCAAGCTACAACTTATTAACCATGTATATCACAACAATTGTATGTAAATTAAGATGACTTCTGAAATCCATCATTACAGCTAGTCTAATAATTTGATTTAATGTATTCAGACCCCTGTAAATAGTACAGAGGATAAAAAGCTGTTCATTATTATTAAAACCTCAAGTAAAATTACTCCTGCTTCAAATGACTGCATTGTGAGAGGTATGAAGGCAAATTCTCCTGTTCTTGCTATCATGTGGCCTTTAACATTCGAACTCTCAAGAAACAACTACACTTTTGCTTGACTGAGCTCTAAGACAGAGAAAGTCAGGCAAACAGGAATACTGCTATGCAGCATAGAGAGCAGATTCAGGGATGCATTTGGTTGGTACACCATTATGCATGTAGACATACCATCATGTCAAAGCAAAAAGAACTCTGAAAACTGGTTTTCCACGTAATGGTTTCAACACACAACAGGCAATAAATATTCCTTGAAACAACCTGAATGATTAAAAACCTAGAACAATTAAAAATCTAACTACACTTTTCCTCCTTCTTCACAAATATTTTGGAATAGCAAGTATACTTATTTAGACCACTTGCCGATCCTGCTCCTTCCCAACAACCACACTCCTTCAAATACAGGCAACACACACAGACTGAAAAACAGGACACTCCGTCTGAACATCAGGAAACACTCTCACTGAGACAGCGACTGAGCACTGGCACAGGTTGCCCAGGCAGGTTGCAAAGTCTCCATCCTTGGAGGTATTCAAAACGTCTGGACACGGCCTTGGGTAACTGGCTCTATGTGGCCCTGCCTGAGAAGGAGGAGTTGGATCAGATGACCTGCAGAGGAGCCTTCCAACATCAACCCTTCTGTGGTTCTGAAATACTGCATATTACAGTCTGACCAACAATGAAGAATCCCTCTCTCTGCAAAGCAGTTCTCATTAATGGCTGAAAATCTATCTATAAGACAGTATTCCTGATGCTACTCTGACAATAGAAACAAACAAAATACTTGGAGAGCATGTAGAACCTCAAATCAATGATATTCATGAAAATCATAGAATCATAGAATCATAGAATGGTTAGGGTTCGAAGGGACCTTAAAGATCATCTAGTTCCAACCCCCCTGCCATGGGCAGGGACACCTTCCACTAGACCAAGTTGCTCAAAGCCACATCCAGCCTGGCCTTGGACACTTCCAGGGATGGGGCATCCACAGCTTCTCTGGGCAACCTGTTCCAGTGCCTCACCACCCTTCTCTGTGAAGAATTTCTTCCTGAAATCTAATATCTAAATCATGGATGATCTCTTATTGTTGACTTACAAGAGACAATTATCTACATACCAACACCTACAAGTAAGTATGATCTCTAAGAAATGGCTGCATTCAGGGAAGCGGCATCCCATCTGATGGTGAGGGTCTGGCTTTAACTACATTCAGCTCTGTCATAGCCTGGGTGCTCTACGGCAAGTCTGATTGCCCAAACCCTCAGGGAACTACAACTAGTGCTGAATATAGCAGTCATCATCATACTGCCAGTAGCACGTGAAACCTGCCCATACCCCTATACCAGCTCTTCAGAGAGGAAATCCAGGTGAGAGAGCAGATCTTATCTTTGTGAAACTCAGTTATCTGCCAACATGGTACCAGAAAGCATCTGAAGAGAGCCATGCAGTGAACCAACCCACCACAAATTGCCTAAAGCAAGGGTGAACCTTACCTACACAGCACAGACTCTTGCCCACAGTCAAATCAAGACTGTGTAATGAATTCCTACTGAAACTAAAACCACTGCAAATGTTACCAGTATCTTCTCTAAAGATAAAGTATAGTTTGGTGATATGGCTTTCACTAACAGAGAATAAAATAACGCGTTGAATAACAGGCCTACAGGATTTACCTTGGGGAAAAAAAAAAAAAGAACAAGCTACCTATAACAGATGTTAATCACACTGCTTAATTAATTTCAGGCATTACTGTAAGGAGAACTAAATACGAAACAAAAATCCATACCAAGGAGGCAATATCCATTAGAAAATGCCCCATTTGATGCAACACAATTAGGAGTCCCGGACACTACGAAAACACTATATTTGAGGCAGACAAGCAGCTATGCTGGAACACGATACCCTCTGAAGATCATGCACTGCCACAGAGAATTAAGAGAGCACCTATGCTCTTGTGGGGTAGAACATTAAGACAAAGGACTGCCAATGGCTCAGAAGCATTTTTCTGTAGACAAATAAATACAGACAGACACACTTCAAATACTTTGGGCAAGAATATTTGTCATTCTTATAATATTCCGTAATAAAAGACAACAGTACCAAAAAAAAAATCCAAATACTTCATTATTGACAGTCCTTTTAAAAAAGGTCTTCGGATTTTTCTCAAAGACATCATGTACTATCGTTTAATTTCTCTCACAAATTTTAACTTGTTCCTCTTGTTTAAAAACACCCTCCGGTTAAAACAGAATTTAATGTATTATTTTGTTTCACATCCATTATACTGGAAACTAACTCATTTTTGTCTTTAATGTTGACAAGCACTGGAAGAACATGGAGTAGAAGTGTAATCATGCATATTTACACTTCACCACAAGAGGTATTCTACCCCATATTCTACATTCAATAGAAAGGTGTGGCAACTGATAAATTCAAACAGACATATATATGAGAATCTCTGGTCTTCAAAATGGACAGAACTATTTGTTTTCTTCCCTTCATACAGAAAATATTTTATAGATGTACTTATATTAACCACACATTCATTTTTTTAGCATGGTTAAGAACAAGACTCAACTCCATTATTACTCTTTGGAGCTACTGTCTTGCTTCGGGATTTATTGCATCTGTGGTGACAATGACTGATGCCACCTTCTCCATCACTATTCTCATCTTTCTGCTAATGAAGATTTCACTTTTGGAACAACACTTTATAACTGGACAGTTTTATCAATCTTTCACTTCTTTTAGAAATTCTTGTCTGTTAAAATTTTTGTATTGTGCAATCAGTATAGCAAAGACAAGTGCCATATATGAACTGAAGAAAAAACTGATCCATGATTTAAATGAGAAATTCACAGCAGAGTAAAAGGAGGATACAAAAAACAAATGGAAACTGTGTATATGAGAATATTTAAGTACTACGAGACATATTTAAATGCTATAAAAGTAGTGCAAGTTTATCTTTTAATCTGCTGCTCAAAACCAAAAAGTAAAACATATGGTTTTAAAATATAATATTATCATAACCAATGGGAAAACTGCTTTCAACTCTGCCTGTATGTCTGCAGATAGGAGATTCTCACAAAAATAATGAAAGTCCAACTTCATATTGTATGTTGAAGTTCTTATGCAAATAGGAAGTGTTTTTTTCATCTGTTTCACTGAACAATTCTGCAAGCTACATTTTCTACATTCCACATCTGAATTGTACCTTCCAGAAGAGAAAACCTGTTAGCAGCTGCTAGGACATACACTCACCCACAGCAGAATAAATGCTTGCTAGAGACAGCACCAAACAGAACTCCCTGAAGAAATTTTTACGTTGATCAGCCTATGACAACTGGAATAGAGATTTACTTCCAAGAACTTGAACTAAAACTCTGAATAAAGCACCTGATACAAATTAATTTCCTTACGCCAATTAAACAAAGGCAAAGAGAAACGTCTGTGTCACATTAACAAATTAAATTTCTACTAAGAATCTTCCTAAATTGAGAAAAATCTGCAAGAGTCAGTAGCTTCCACTACAGCCCTGACACAGGACAGTGCATCAACAGACCCAATATACTTTTACAAATGTCTCCAGCATTATGATACTGTCACCTTCTCTTTTGTGTTTTCACCTCTCACTCTCTCATTCATTCACTGTCACATCCAATATAGCTGATCAATTCTTATTTTACTAGCAGCAAGAGAGATATTTTCTACTTAGAACTGTTGAAGTCGTAGATGACATTTCAGGCCATGCTCAACACATTTTCACCTTCCTTTTTAAACAGCTGCATGATACACAAACATGTTTGATGAGCCTTTTGCCGGGGAAAAAATGAATCAAAATAAATATGTATTTACACGTGGCACAGAATATGCATCAAGTAGATATTGTCCTCTTGCAAAAGTCCATCCAGGATTCCAGTAAGAGTTGAACTATGAACACATGCTGTTATTCTGTCAAGTGCTTCATTTATGTTGTTAGAAATAAGTTAGAAAGAAGATGAAAATATATTTTACTGATAAAACATTACTGCAAAGCACAATGATAGGTAACAAGAAGAAAATGTTCCAGTACTGACTCCTAGAAAGGAAGGAATCGTCAGTCAAGGAATGAAACTTGAAATTAGTAATATTTCCACTTTCTACTGAAACTGGGATAATTGTCACTTATTTCTGTGGAAACATAGCCAAAACAGAGGGGGGAAAAGGGTCTAAGAAACATCGTGAGGCAAACAAAAATAAATGTGTGTACACACATGCACACACTCTTCCTTATATCTTTAACTAGACAGAACAGTCTAATATAATTTGAAAACCAGAAATCTGTTTTATCAAATCAGGCCAAATGAACAGTCTGTGGAAAGAAGCTGCTCTCAGAGTTCATCAACATGTTATGCCCTAAGAACTAAAAAAGGGCAACAGTTTCAATGGTTTGCCACCTTCATTTTTTGCAGAAGCTATTACAATCCACATGGTTTCGCAGGACGAGCATGGCTTTTACAGCCTCAGGCAGAGCACCCTTTGCCCATGCCACCTATATACACCCAGTTCTACACTTCTGTTTCTCTGCTTTGGTGGATGTTTTGGTTCCTTGCTTTGGTGAATGCAGGAAAATCCAGATGCTTATTAAAGGACCTACTGTTCAGAAAGGAACATTTATTTTTAAAGCAGCTCACTTCACTGAAATCTAAAATATGCTATATATGGGGCTATCTGATCCAGAAAAATTGCTATGTACTTGCCTATAAACTTGAGGAGCATCAGCTGACCGCTATTGCTCACATTCCAGATTTTACCTCAGGAGTAAAAATACTGTGTCCATTACAGAGTCTTCAGTGAGTTCTGTTCCTTGCTTTAACCTGCTACTCACATTCTTCACAAATCACTCCTCTGTATGACAGCGAAAATTTAAAAGGAAGAGAGGAAATACTACCTCCATTTATAAAAGGTAGTTCTTTGTAAAGTGTTATTCCAAACTAAGCATGCATTAATGATCAAAACTCATCTTGCTCTCCTGCACTATGGAGGAAACTCCCCTTAAAAGCCCAGATGAGCTCCACCTTGAGAGCAGGAAACAGAACTCATCCTTTCAAACAGAAATCTTCTCCTTTTCCATGCAGTCTAATCAGCTGCCTGTTCAGGATCACCAGGAAGAGAAGATCAATGGTCACGGCGCTGTGCCAATGAAAAGAACACTCTCTAAGCAAGGTGACCCCACAGACTGAGCTCTGCTGAAGCACCTGCCCCCTCTCCTCTTTCCAGAGTTCAGGAAATCTACTCTCTGCCTCTGCACCACAAAAGTAACCATAAGTCAGTTATTTATGATTGACAGCAGACAAGAACTAGGCAAAAAATTCTTAAAAGAATGTTTTTCACTAAAACTGCTAATGTAGTTTTGATCCATGTTATTTAAATATACTAAATTTAAAAAAATAAAATATTAAAAATACCCCAAAACTTTAAAAAATTCAACTCTAAATCCAACATTCAGAATTTTATTGTGTGTGGAAGCTTTTGCCACTGACATGGAACAAAGAATTTGACGTAGTATAGGACTTTCCCCACTGCAAGAGCCCTGTCTGTGTGTTCCTCCTACCAGTGGCCTCTGCCTCCCCAGCACGCTGCCGATCTCCCAGCTGTCACACTTGAGCTCAGACTGTGAACCAACACTTTTATTTGTACAGTACACAGCTCTATTTTTGACTGAAGCCCATGGAAATTACAAAGCCAATTGCCTAAATAGCACAAAACCCACACAAAATTCCATGAACACTACTGTTACTGTAAAAACAAACCGAATTAGCATCCAGTTTTTTACTGAAGATAATCTAGAAGATTTATGATGATGACTGGTGCACTAGGGAGAAAAGAATTTTTTCAGGCTCGCTAATAACTTTTCATCACATGGTACCACCAACTCATGCAGACTCAATTATTTTAAATTTACTAATTACTGAATAGCCTTGATGGGTTCCAGAAGAGTAGCGTGATCTTCCAACCCAGCTGCCAGCCCTACGTACGCGAGTGAAGAACTACTGTTTAGTGCTTTCAAAACATTTGACAGGAGTGGCGTGACATGCTGGCATAGAGCAAATTAACAGCAACACAGATTTTTTATAAGATGTTTAGACTGAATCCTAAGACTCGATATAAATTCTCAACCTTTTCTCTTTATCTTGCACACTTTTCTCATCTCATCTCCCTACAGATGGAGCTCTGCATATCTGCTTCACTGGCTACTGGCAGAAGAGAAGCTACAGTTGCTATTCCCCCACCTCCACCAGGGAACCAGATACAAGCTACTGAACAAAAAGAAAAATTAAATATTAAAAGTTTTCAAAAGTAAGCATAGTTTCTCTATGGATTCTCTTCCAGTTAGCTACTACACCCTTCACAATTTGTCTGTCAGTACCGAGTAACTTAACCATACCCTAAATTTTTAATCATGGAACAGTCCAGTATCACACACATACAATATTGCCAGGTTATAGTTAAGCTTAATTTTCAATTCCTTCGGAAAAGTAATAAGCATGCATAATAGAAAAAAATATTTACTCATAGTCCAGCATGTTTCAAACATGAATGTATCTGAAAGCCTTGATCAGAAAATAAACCGGTTTTGAAACCTCATTATAAGAGTTAAAAGAAAAGGCCCAATCAATTTAAATGCCAGAGAGCACAGATGCAGGAAAATCCTTCAAAAAATGCAGCTCACATTTACAGTTTATACTTGCACGGAAGAAGATGACAGGGGGAAGGGAGAAGCATTATCACAAATGACTTATCACGTTAACAAAGAATAGAAACTGTTAATGTTTCACTTATTTTCTCCTAGTGAAACACACTAGGAGCATGCTGCTTAACATTTTAATACACATCTGCTTCTTAGAGAAGCTTCATAACATTGGGTTTACAATTCTTGAACTCCGTGGGGTTGATTTCAAGAATTTAAAGAGGTTGCCACAGAACGCCTGATTTGTAAGGAACACTTACCACTGATCGTACAAGACAGGCAATGAATCACACCCTAGGGATTAAAACTCCTTCTCAGAAAGCTATCAGAGATACAGCTGCTCTCCTTTAACCCTTTTGTGCTGCGTTCTCTAAGGTACTACACACTGACGGATGCGTATCTATCACTCGTACTCCCAATCAAACCAGAAAACAAAAAAGAGTGTGGGGACATGGCAAAGAAGTGTCTAGCACAAGGGAGCTGCTTCCAGCAGACGCATGTACGCCTGGAGGGCTGCAGCAGAAACCTCTGCCATCTGGAACACAGAGATCCCAAACTCAGTCCCTCATGTCATCAAGTTGTTTTCTGGTCAAACAGACCCCCTGTTTTCTTCTGTGCATTTCTGTAGCTCAGACTGAATAATTTGAACTTTCATACAAATCCATAAAAAAAAGATCTCTTGTGAGTAGGGACCAACCAGGAGTATGCTCTGCCCAGGGCAGGCACTGCGGTCCATGAGGCCAACTTAGCAAAAGCTGTTGAGACTGACAGCACTGTAAGAATACTTGGAAGACAGCAGCTCCAAAGTCAGGTACACCTCAGATTCACTGTGTCTACTGGGAGCCAAGCTACACTCAGCATCCTGTGAAGGTCTCACTTCTCCGGAACAAGGAGGAAGATTAAAAAAGAAAAATATCAGTGTTACCCTCAATATTTTAACCCCGGAAAGCTCACACTCGTGTCTTACACTTTTTTTTGGTAAGCTAACAAAATGTTGGGTTTACATAAAACTAATATTTTTATTTTACAAACTCTCTAAAAGGCTCTAGGACCAAATCTAGTTCAAGTGCAAAAATATTTTCGCGCAGAGCAATACTCAGATTTGAAGTATATGTATTTTAACTCCTCTTGGTATCTCAGTTGTTAGACATCAGGGAAATGAGCATTTTTCCTTTGTTCTTTGGAAAGATGAAGCAATTCCATTAACTTACTTGCCTTTAATCCTCAAAGCAAGTTCTGTAGCCCAGACCACATGTCAGAAGTAGATCAGAAATCCTTTATCATCTGCAGATTGACTAGGTGATCAAACTGGTTTTACTTCACTAGTTAATGGCTTCTGACAAAGCAAAGCTTTCTTCTTCATAAACATCATTACAGCAAGAGTCAGTCTCACCAGATGAGGCACCAATTCAGACTTTTGGCAGAAAGTTTTCAACTACCCCCTTTGTGATCTAAATTTCAGCAACACAGGTCAGCAAAAAGAAGTTAACTCTAACCCTGACTTCTGTATCTCAACTGACCTCTCTGGTCAGTGCATGGCTCCAGTTTAACCAGCAGTTCACAGCAATTTCAAATGTTTTAGGCACAAAACTATTGAAATCTACTTTACACTCATTTAGTTTTTATATCTGAGCCAGATGAACATAATTTGAAGACATCAACTTTAACTGAGTTAAAAATATATGCCTTATGTGATTCTGCTGCAACTCTATCAGAGAACAACTGGAAAGACACAACTGTCCCACAGAACAAGCTGAGGGTAACTTTATTCGTCAGCTATCACACGTTGCTGGCCATTCCAGCAGAAGAAAAAACAAAACAAAACAAATACAAAACAGCAAAAGCAAATCATCACTTGCCTAATGAACATAACAGGTTCTGACCAAGTTTTTAAACTGGTCTCTCAGAAAATTGAGTGCTTCTGTCTAGGGCTGTTAATTAGAGAATTATTTGCCATCCACCTTTTTTTTTTCTTGCAAAGTGTGGGTTGTTTTGCACACGTCATCCCTCTTGGCAGAAGTCTGTGCTCCACCACTTCTGTCAAATACCAGGTCATGTAGATTTATGCCTAAACTTTGTCTGAAGGACCATAATTTCATCACCTTACTTTGAGACTTATCTAAAAAGCAAAACAAATAATTTCTTTCCACTTCCCCATCCTCAACCTCTTACTGGTTATGCTGAGCACTCTAGCTCTCTATCTATGGATCTACCTCTTCCCTAAAGTTGAAAGCAAATGCTTCATCTGGAGTATTCTGAAATTTTGATAAAAGAAATTGGATTATAAAGCTACTTTGTCTTCCACAGGCAAACAGAAATTCCTTATCAGCAACTTCTACTTAGGGTTGACCCAAGTTGGATCAGAGCGAAAAATCTACAGTGAAAGCATTTGTAAAATGCCAGCTCCAAACCTGCCTGCTCCAAACATGCACCCAGTTTTGCAAAAAGGCTCTTTTCAAAGCAAACACATATACACAAAAACAAACAAACAAAAAACAGAACACAAAAACGAACCACCAGGACTGACATTTAATTTCAAACAGCTTCCCCACCTTTCTGTACATGACACAAAATTCACATCACCAAACAACAAAGAGTGTCACAAGCCAGTTACTGAAAAGGTGTTATAATGTTCTCTGAAGGCAGAACCCTTTTGAAGGGTTACTATCCCTTGCAATACAGCATGGACGCCTATCTCCACTCTGCAGCTTGCCCTTTCTCACTGTTCTTCCAACTCATCCTTACCTCCGGCATTCTCCTGATGCCCTGAATGCTTCAGAAGCACTTTTTCATACATGAAAGCAAATCTAAAGCAGAGATTGATCTTACATAATAATCTTTCTAGGAGAATTCGACTTCAAGCAAGGTAGTGCTTATCAAACAATTAATTTTAATATTCCAGCAATAAGATTTTTTTCCTTTATGTTCCAATCTGAAGACAAGAACAAATCCAGTAATAGAACGTCAACGTTAATTTAGGAGGAGATGAAAAATGGCTTAATAACACTGCAGCAGGATAACGTTCTACAACAGGTCATGGAGGCATAAAATTTTCAACAAATTCATTCTTGTACCACTGTATATTCCTGCTAATAGACCAGGGCACAACTGAAAGATTGTTAATACCTTGCTGCACAAACTTATATAGCAGAAAAAAAGCCAACTTTTATAGTCTGAGTTTCCCTAATCAGCAGTAAAACTGGGAAAGAGAGGCAGGAAGCCTCCTACTCGCTTTCCCTTGAGCAAAAGGCAGAAAATGAGTTGCAGTTAACCACAAAATTCAACTCCATATTAAGCCTCTATTTAATAAATGATACTAAACAGTACCATAGAAAGATTTTATAGCAAGGAAAGTTGTAACTAGAGAGACAGAACAGCACAGGCCAAAAAAGCCATGACAGTAATTTGCTACCGTTTTCACTCAGACACCCTCCCACTGGAAGCTGCAGTACAGTCAAAACTCAGGAAACTTTCTCTTCATTAACCCAGTTATGCATGAATTAGTGTTTTGTTAAAGTGCCCACATCCCTGCTGGAGTGCAGCCTTTTCCTGTATGCAATATAAGCACAATATAAAAGGGAAGAAGAGTTTTTGAATATGGGGAGGGGAGAGATCAACATTTTGGACACAGTAAATGCCATGCCACTGCTAACTTCTCCCCCAGACTCTTAGCCTTTCAGAGAATGAGGAGACAAAGAGCAAGGTTGGGTAGAAACCAGCGAACACCTCAATCCTTGCAGGTAGGTGCCTACACAAGTTCTACAGCTACGCAGACTTGGCAGAGAATGCAGAGCAGAACACTATTATTAAGCAGGTAAAGACATCCTATCTCACACTGCTTTTCTTCAGTTTTCAGGTCCTGAATTCCTTAGAAATTCACTAGGAAAGGAGAAATAGAAGAAATTGTTTCTAACTTGGCAGCTCTACAAAGAAATTCCAGATTTTAAACAGTGTTATTCTAATCCTGTTTCACAAAAAACTGATTTAAACCAAAATGCTTCATAAATGGGTGAACAGAGTTTAAAGACTGATTCTCAGTCACTGTGCACATTTAAACATACCAACTTGCAATAAAAAATGGTTTTACATGATATTTTGGACCTCTTTTTATTAACTAATGTGCTGGGTTCAGCCAGG
>NW_010252411.1:0-30435 GCF_000690775.1 Eurypyga helias
GTCAGGGCTGCTGTCTGATGGCTTATATTTTCAAGAGCTTTTTGTTGTTGTAGTCAATGACATTTTTCTCTCCTATTGGATCTGCTGCTGTAGCTGAAATCTTCAGCTGAAGTTTGCTTAGTGCCCTGTGAGATGGTGGTATTCTGACACTGTAGGACATGTATTTTTTATGCTTTTCAGAGTCTGTCTTCATTCTTGCCATTTCTATGGTAATTTTGTGATGGGACCAATTCACTTTTCCCTCTTGTGTAGGCATAACTATCCTACCTGTTATGCACATAGAGAGGAAATGGAGTGATGACAAGATGTGTGTTATTATAGTGCTGCTTGGCCTAATTTCTTGTTCTAATTTTTCCTTCTAGGAGTGTCTGGCATATGTGCTGCAATATAACAGTCCAGGCAGAAAGTCTCCAGATTGAAGTTGCGAATGCTTGAAAGTATTTATTCACATAGTGGGCAGAAAGTCTCATGTCTCATGATTATTCTGATGACTTAATTGTAGGCATACAAACTCTTATCCGTAAAGTCAGTGAGCACCATATTAATCATGGACTTGCAAGTGTTGGAGGTGTTTAAGTCTAGACAGAGACGGTTATGGCTGGGTTGTTAATATCACCTGTGGTGGCACTCATCTGCTCTGTGAGGGAGGCACCGAAGAGGGATTTTACCTCTGAGAGGATACAGAGCAAATCACTGCTCTGTCCTGGAGCATCTGGAATAGGAGCTCTGGGTGTGACTGTGGAGATCAGTGTCCCAGTCTGGGAATGTGTTGTAGGAAAGCTGTGGGTGCAAGGTAGGTGAAGTTATGTGGTACAGTTTTCATAGTGGGGATGTGCCTGGAAAGTGAGAAATATAGGACTGTGGGAGTGGGCATGATTTTGGTGTCAGTTAAAAGACTGGAGAGGGGAAAGAATTCTCTGTTTAGGATGCACCAGCAAAGCACAGGTGGGCTGGGGTCTTGTTTTGAATGGTACACAGTAAGATTCTGGGAAATTAAAGTGGAAGCCTAACACATCCAGTAAATGCCTGGCCAAGAACCAGAATATGTCATTGCTCCAGCTCGTTACGTGCATGGCTGGTCCCGGGATGAGTCTTGTGAGCTGCCTTCACTATGGTTTCAATTGCTTTCTAATCCAGAGTTAGATATCTTATTCTTAACCCAATGTTCTTGTCTCATTATGGACAGTTACATGTTTCTCAGACAAGCTTTACGTGATTTTAACAAGTTAACGGGTAGGTTCAGCCTTTCCTCACTTTTCTGTAGGCAAGCTAGTGCAATACAGTTGAAACAAGGTGAGTCAGCTTCGTGTAGGCCTTGGCAGTCCCTGTCAAAACAGCGGGAAATTGGGCATTTCCTATAAAAATACTTACCAGAATGGGAGAGTATTGCATGATCAACCCTCCCACCCCTTTTTTTAGCTTATTTTGTTGCTTCCAGAGAAGATTATTGTTTGTATCCAACACCCAAACCATGTTCATGATATATTTGAAACCTGAATGCCAGAAAAGGGTTATAAGAATATGGATTTTATTGAGTTATGGGTTAAGGTTTCAGTGGCTAAAATAAATCTTAAGTGTCCAAGCCATATTATCTGATATTCAGTACTGTTTGTATTTTCAGTACTATCAGTCTTCAGACTCCACTGTGTGTTTTACTTACACGTAAACATTTAGATGAACATTGAAGACCTTATTGATTTTCTATGCACAGAATAATTTAGTGATACTTTTCTCAGATTTCATAATATTAATTTGCTAATAGCTCTATTGATTTGTTTTTAGCAAAGAAACCCCCAAATGACAAATAAACCTCCAAACCACAACATCCAAAACCTGAGAAAACTAAAGATGGGAGAGGGGGTTTATGTCATATAGCTGTGTGCAGAAGCATGTACTTAGATGTAAATCAATGTTCCTATTATCTCTATGTAGTCAGTTCTAGATATGAGGCCTCAATCTCTGCTACGTGCATTCCTGAAAGAGCTGCCAGGAATGTAACATTACCATAGGCTGCACTGGTGGCTTTGCAATTTAATTGTTTATATATGAAGGAACACTTAATCTCCCTTGGGACTGAATGTTTAAAGGAGACTGATATGAGTTTGGGGTTGGTTTTTCTGTGTGTAGGCAGACTTACCTGCCTGTACAGAATTCTGTTAATGTCTGTGGGATTTTGGGCAAGTTTTGACACCTCCCTTTCTGTACCAGCTTGCAGCAGCTTGTAGTATATCCTCACCTGCTTTGAGGCAGCTGCCTTAAGTTCATTAATTATGTGAAAGTTGCAGCTTCCCAACTGTGTTTCATCTTTAGTTGAAGACTCCATTTTAAAATGTTTTAATTCTGCATCTAATCTTTAATATGTTGAATAAAGAACAGAATTAGCTTGTTATCTAAATCAGCACAGCAACGGCCCATTGTTTGTTACTGTGTCTTCAGAGAATTTATTTATTTAAATGTGTTAAATTCAGTTTTTCAGAAATTGCCTTTTTGTATTTACTTGGCAGACAAAATAATAAAAACATTTAAACACACCTCTAATTTCCTTTTGTTGCTATATCAGAACTTCATGAAGGAGACAGTGGACCAGCTAGCTTCAAAATGTTGTAGAAGTTTTTCACGTCAGGTTCATGAGTTAACTCATCTGCACTCATAGAATGCAATGAGTTCAAGGAGATGTAAAAGTGACCACATACTTCACAGTTTTCAGAATTAAGGCAAAATTGTGTGCTGAAGTAGTGTTTGTCCTTTAAAGGTAACACACTGGAGAAGAGAGGTTCCACTGACTGCTGAGTTCCTGCAAGTCGATGTTTTGCTTCTGATATTAAAGAGTGTATGTGTTTTAATATTGGCACCAAAATAGTAGTGACAAGCTCATTACTGTCTCTCTCAGAATGTACTGAGTTCTCTTATATTGTATTTTGTGAGCAGGAGTAGCACAGAACTTAGTTAAGTGGAGCATTTTGCCCTTAGTACTGTATCACCCTGTCCCACAATGCAAAACCTAATTAGTGCGTCCAAAGAAGCGTTAAATAGATTTCATGCTGTTTAATAAAGGCATTACGTGTTTTTGTCTATTGCAAAACATTAGAGGGAATGTTCATAGTGCATCTTTCTGCAGCCTTTTTCACAATTAAGGTGCAGTTTTACATTGTGTCTGCCTCAGGAAGGCTCAGTAACCTTTTTTTTTTCCTCATCAAATCTTTCCTCTCATTGTTTTGCTCTATTTATTTTGGTGTTATTGCATGGTGGTATTGAAATAGACTCTTAATGAACTCTTTGCTAATAATTTCAAATTGGGGGTTGGGGGGCAGCTCTTAGCACCAGAATATATCAGACTGTTGTGACTTGAGGTTCAGTAATTCTTTTTTGGTGCTGATCTTTAACTAGTAACTGAGAAGGAAGAGTTTACTTTGTGACATCTGTAGCCTGAACCTTTTCATTCTTGTGAGTTCTCATTAAAATGTGAGATTTCTTCCCAAGGGTCACTATTACTGTCAGGTTTACACAGCCCTAATGGTGACGTTTTGTTTCTGATTTCATCCCTCAGCTGGCCTTGTCTGGCCTAAAGTGTCTGAAGTGCAGACCTTCTAGACTATATACGCTGAAGTTCAAAAGGAGAAAAATACCACCTTAGGGAAGGGTAGAAAGGCTTTTTGAATTCTGCCAAATCTTTCCTTGTTGTCCATGAACCTAGAAAACTACCTAAGCAACTCATTAAGGAATATCTCATTGTGTCTAGCTAATCTCTTGCCAGCCTGTTGGCAAGGTCTCCATTTGATTTTTTTGGTTTTGTGGGTTTCTCTTTTGCTTTAGCTCGAGTTCTTCAGATGTCCTTAAGTGATCTCAGGTTTGGCGTGTTCATTAGTAGGTTTATATGAAATGTTTCACATTACTCATCTAACATGTTTTCCAAATATTTCTAAGACTGCAAATTGTACTGAAATAATCTTCATAACCTGTATTTCACCTAGGTTAGTGGCAGTGTGAATTGACATAAAGGGTATCAGTGATAGAGCTGTGAGCTGACTAAAGCTTTGGTTTTCCCTAGCCCACTGTACACATTTGATCGGGACTTAGTGATACATGAACATAACTACCACAGCATATCTTCTGCTTAGAGGGTATTTTGGGAATGGATACTTGCCAGCTCAATACTTATCTGAAAAGAAGCTAAAGCTGTACCATAGCACTTCAGGATGAAAACACTGTGGGAACTGTTCCATCATTATCCTCTTATCAATGTAATCTATAAATCTGTTCAGGCAGCATTTTTCTGTATCTTGTAGTTGTGCAATCAAGCAGTGTAAAATAGGTCTGAATTTTGCTACAGTCTCTTCATAGCTAGTACAACTTCTCACCTTGGAGTCACCAGCTCCTTAAGTGTATCTTGTTTGAGGAATGCTGAAAGAGCTAGCCGCTCCCAGAAACACTGAAAACATAATAAAGGGTAACATAAGAAAACACTTAATCAAGTCCAGAGACAGCCTGCGTCCTTATGTTGTTACTTTACCTGAGCCTACAAAACCGCACAAGTAGGAGTGTGATCTGAAGGTCACTGAGTGCAGTGAATTTTCCAAATGTTATATAATTAAAGCAACACCTGTGCCCCAGCCAAATAACTTCACGCTGATCTTCTGTGAAAATGTTGTGCTTAATAACCCTAAAAATGTCCAATTTCTTAGGCTCAGTGGATGTTGCAAACAGAGCAGCAGTATATAAAACATAAGAGACGTTAGTTCAAGACGTCTTAAAGGGTCTCTTAAGATTGATTTACTAGTGTCCAAATGTGTGTGTCTTACATTCTGCAATTATGTTTAGCACACTTCAGATGGGACAAAATGGGATTTAAGACTGATGATGATTTATGAAGATTTGAATTCGATCCTGAACTCCTGATGTTCTGAAGCCAATAGAGGTTTTAAATGGGATCATGGTTCACATATACTTTCCTAAGGAGAAAGTAAAAAATCCATATTGCTTGATGTTGGTAATGATATCAGTGTCCTCATTTTGGTCTAAAGAGACTGACATTCCCTGTATCATGTCAGAAGGGAAGAAAGTTGGTGCCAAATTTCAGAGTTTCTTGGGGGGTATGTGTGCTGGGTTCGCTTTTCAGTTCAGAAGGAGACAAAAAAGAGGAAGGAGGGATGTCATTGCTAACAATTTAGGATTTTGAAGAATCTCTAGAAAGTTGAAGGGAAATCCTGTATAAGCAAAATAGATTTCAGTGGGAGTGGAATATGTTGAAAAAGCAGGAAAAACCAAGATAAATCAAAAGGCAGAACTGTAAGTTGGATGGATATTTTTCTGATTCTAAACTTCATATACACATTTCTTGGGCACTCAGTGGGGAATATTTCAAAGTACTGACTCCTAGGATAGGCCACCAAACACGTGAGGGCATAGCAGTAAAAGGTGTGGTGACAGTCCTTTATGCATAGTCATTTAATCTCAAGGTGCACAAATCTGAGCATGTTATGGGTGTAGAAATTTATTTTGCTATTCCTGTCCACATTCTAAATGTGTAAGGATACAGATGTGTAAGGATAAATTGACAAAAGAGACTTCTGATTTCACAACTGAGAAGTCTTGCCATTGGCTGATAACGGCACTAGTGGGAAGAGAAATTGATCTACCTGCCTCCCTCCCCCAATCTGGAGCATGTCCTTTGTGTTGTTAAGTTCAGAAAACACTGTTAGCTATCTGCATAATTTTAAACGGCTAAATTATATAGACAAGGTTGTTTATGGGAAATGGAAATGCATGACACTTCAACCCTCTCCTGCTGCCATGTTGTGTGGTGTTTTGGTGTTGTGGGGTTTTTTTTGTTTGTTTGTTTTGTTTTGTTTTTTCCCCTGGCAGTAGGCTTCAATATACATACCAAAGGTATGAGGTCATCAGGGATATCCATAACATGGATATGATATATAGATTTAATATGCACCTCATATGGCTTCCTTCTGTGTCTTTATCCTGAAATGTGGCCTCTTCTACCCGCTTCTCCTAATCAAGACTTGAGGTTTTTGTCCAAAACTGATGACGGTTTAAATCACGTTGATGCTCTATATTCCCTCCTCCTATAGCTGATAGGCAACCGTGTCTTGTCCTGCGCCTGGGTGATGTCACATCTCCTCTCAGTTTTGCTTTAATTTGTCTGATTGTGTGATCTGTGACCATTGTGAAAGATTGCCACTTTTCCAGAAAAGCTGGAACCTAAACTGGCAAGATGTAGGAAGGATGCAGTAAAGAAAGTGATTATATTGTTGTTCTGTTGATGTGGTATAAAAAGGGATATTTTAAAAACCCAAATGGAATTTGGTTATTCAGTCACCATTGTATTTATCCTTGGTCCATCTAAAAACTTTTCTGCCAAGGACTTCTTAGGTGATAGAGAAAATGACTCACTGGAATTCTGCTCTCAGTTTTATCTAGAAGATAGTTGTTTTCCTCTCCAGGAAAGGTTTTTTACTACTGTAACCCTCACACTTATCAGTCTATGTACAGATCATTTGGGGAGAAACATCTTCCTTCTACATGAGAGTGAATAACACAGCCACACTGATCTGAGCTCTTTTCAGTGCAGCCTGATGAAATCTGACTAATTAAGGTGGGTCATACGTGTACACACATGAATGACTTTAAGCTATATAACCAGATCTATACATGCTGTAGGTTGAAACTGGCTCATGAAAAACAAGTCCATACTTTGCCCTAGATCCCGACTGAATCAGGCCCTAAAAGGTGAAGCATCAGTATTTATGAAGTAGGTGATCACAGTTCATGGTAACTTTAAAGAAGTGATGCCTATTAGTTTAAGAAATCTTCATAAGTTATTTTTCTCCAGAGAACTAAATTCTTCCAAAGTTATGGTGCTGTAGAAATCTGGGTTTGCCTAGATTTCTTTACAGAGCAAAAATTTAAAATCTATTTTGGCATACTTGGAAAGCTTATTTTTTTTTTTTTTTAAGTGAAGTCCTGACTTTGACTTTGTGAACTGGATTACAATGCTAATTTAAGAAAGATGAAGTTTAGAGATAACAATCTAGTTGAATGCAAATGAATTTATTTTTAAATTTTCTTTCTTGGAAGACATCAGTATTATAGTTTATGTTCTCATGTGGGCTGAACAGAAATCTTAGGATATTTAAATCCTTCCTAAAACAGAGGTTTCGATCTATACAGCCATAGTAAATTGTTAATAGCAAAAGTACCAATAAATGCTGTTCAGGAACAGGGAATGTATTTAATTGTTTTGTAGGGTGAATAAAATGCCTTCTGTACTCCGAATACCTTCCTTCAGCAACAATTTACATCAGTTGTTAACAGCTCCTAAATGTTTTGGGATATTTTTTTTTTCTTTGCTCCCCCTTCCCCATCCCACCTACCCAGCCCCGCCCCTTCAGACACCTAAACAAGTAAGCTGATTTTCAAATATGAGGTACTCAGCAACTCCTAATCAGTTTGGCTAAGTCAATGAAAGTTGTTGGATACCAAAACAAGGATTTAATAGCTTAGTTTTAAGCACTCAGATTTGCACTGTTACCTAACAGAGAAGAAATAAAGTATTTGCAAATGAATACTTGTACTCACATCTTGCTTGACTTCTGAAGATAAAGCATAATAGAAAGCTGGACACTTCAGGAAAATGTATATGGTGACTAGTTTTCATGTTTGAGAGCGCTTAGGTCAAAGCAGTTATCTGGAAAAACATTGTTTCTGCTGCAATCCGAATAGAAAGTGATTTTGTGATGTGCTATACATCTTCATGTGATAGGTCTGTGTGAATTTTGACTTTTTAATGGAGATAACTGTAATCTACTCCACCAACCCTATTTAATAAAAAATAGTTATAAACCCCAATATTGGTTCATTTATACATATGAAAGGAGTAGCTCTCGTTTTTGCATAAGGAATTCATGCATTTGACTTGTGTTCTGTGATGGTCTGAAATGGACCTTAGATCCTGAGGTCTTGAAAGTTTTATTTAGAGTGTATTTCTTAGATGAAGTACTTGCTGCT
Source organism: Eurypyga helias (assembly GCF_000690775.1). NCBI lineage: Eukaryota > Metazoa > Chordata > Aves > Eurypygiformes > Eurypygidae > Eurypyga > Eurypyga helias. The sequence continues at coordinate 8,020 of NW_010252411.1, forward strand.
TGGAGGACAGATATGATTTATGGCACCCAGAGATTCTGGTCTATTGTAACATTCATGTAGGAAGTAAAGGGCATTGGTAATAGTAAAAGAAGAAGGAAAAAAAATACTAGGAGGGAAATATCAGAAAAGAGATTTTTTTTTTAAGTTCTGAGGCTGGCATTTATTATTTCAGTATCAGATATTAGCAAGTATGTTTTCAAAATGATGCCAAAATGTCTATTTAAGAAAGTGGTTACTAACGAATGATGGATAATCAAACATTGGTGTTCCTTCGTGCTTTTGGCTGAGATATTGTGAACTGAGCCATGAAAGCATATATTACATACTATGATGTTTTTCAACCAAGTACAGAAAATGTGGTTTGCCCTGAAAAAAAAAAATCCTTGTTTTTTCCAATGTACAGTTATAGGCAGCCCTGGTATATGCCCGTATGTCACTGTTACAGAAACCAGGACATTGAAGCCATAAGGAAAACCATTTTTTATGCCCTATAAATTTGTAAAGATTGCTGTGTTTTCAATTCTGTTATTAGTTTCTAAAACTTAGGATAGATAATTAAAAATCCATATAATAAAAATAATACACCATACTCTCTTCCCTAGGCATACCATGTATTGTTGGCACACATTTGGTAATTTCTGTTTTAAGAATAAAATGTTTATAACCTACTGCTTTTCACCTACTCTAATTGAGGTTAATAGTTAAAAATTTTGATAGAAACTAATATGGTCTATGTTTCCCGTAAGGGAGAGTTCGTACTGTTTCTTTGCTTTTATTTATTAATTTGAAAAAGAATACTGCAGTGATCTTGCACATTTTGCATTCTGCTTCAAACGATAGTGATAAGCTAGGGTTTTTTTAATCCAACCAAATAAATTGATAAATACAGCTGATTCAGAGCGTTTACATAATCTTTCCAATGTCAACAGTCGTTTAAATTATCCTAACTTTATACTGAATCTCCAAAATCCAATTACCAGCTAATAATAATTGTCAGTTTTACTCTAAACCTTTAATGATAGGTCACAAGGGATGTTGTACCAGAAGGATTAAATCGTTGTAGACTGTAGCTATGCCCAACCTTAAATTACTAACCTCTTATCTCATGGTAACAGAGCTACTATATGTTTTGTCGCCATTTTTGCTAAATGGAATAAATGTCACCAAAATTAATTTCATCTTTCTTAAATTAGCTTCTTAGTGTGATTCCTTACTTCAGTCAAAATTTATTTCTTGAAGAATTTAATTTCCTTCTTAATCTATTTTATTTGAGAAAGAGGAGGAAGAACATTCAGGAACAAATGCCTTTTAAATCATTCTGTGGCTAATTTTGAAATTTACCCCTCATTAATTATTGCTGACCCCTCAAGGATTGAGTTTTTAAAGTCACTGTATATTTAAAATCAAAATGGTTCTGCCTAGCTCATCCTAACTATATTCAAGGCACTGAAAGATAAAAGGGGTGAATCCTGCTTGTAAGGAAAGGTAGTGCTTAATCATGTGAATACAAGATTTCCCGTATGATGGATGATCCAAGCGATGTCGTAATTATATGTTTTGGTTTAGTTGCATTTATTAGTTTTTGATCCTATAAAAGACACATACAAGTGGAAAAAAATACTTAACGTAAGGAATAGTATAGCTGGAAGAAATGCTGCCTGGAAAAGAAGGCATTTGGAGCTGGCATTGTCATAAAATATAGTGACAAGAATTTCTATCTGAATTGCTGGTATCCTTAAAAACATTTCCAATGAAACGTGTATTTAAAACCACTTTTAAAATGCAACCGTTGGCTTTCTATTGCATTTCCTGTACTTTTGGTCTAGATGAGCTCAGTCAAAAACTTTATAGAAAGTTACAATGTAGTAGTTGTTTTAAAGAAAATAAATTGAAAGTATGGAGCAATTGAAAAGGGGAGGTTTCAAAAGATAAACCTTAAGTGACAGGTGATGTCTGAAATTATCACTCAGCTGGTGTTAAGAACACAGTGTAATGCAAAATGTTGGGGGGGAACTTTTATGCTCATAAATGAAATCTATTTGAAAATATTGAAGTCTAGAGGGACCATATTGGCTGGAATAGTAAACTCTATTCAATGCCTATGATTTCCTTTTTGAAACATATTCCTGTTTAAGAATCTATAGCATAAAGAACACATGACTAGGAAAAAAAAAAAGAAATAATTTCTTCTGTCAGCTGTACATGATTATCAAGGTTTTGTAAACTCAATTAGTAGAGAAGAATATATTGATAATCTGATTAAATATTAGTGCCAGCAGGGCATAAAATTAAACAGAGCATAAGCATTAATAATCTATTAAATGTTCTATCAACTTTGAACAGTTGTAGCAGTTGTAATCAGGCATTTCTTTGTGGTATCCTACAGATTTTATAGGACTGGGAATTCACAACTAGGTTATTGCAGTGGGTAGAAAGTCAGAAGTGTCTGCCACTCTTCTGACTGTGGATGGAATCTGTGCATAGGAAAATACTGCTTTTGTGTTTAGCAGAGCTGACATCTTCACTTTTATATAAGGAGTTGATATTTATCTGTGTCATGGCACTGTATCTATATCATATTGGTCTGTAAGATGGCTGAAATACGACTTCAGAGAAGAGCATTGCAGTATCATTAGCACCTATGTAAAAATATCTCTACTGTTACTACCTTGCCATTCCTAAAAAAAAAAAAAGAAAGCCTACCAGTCAGTTTAGTAAAATGGTAGGCTGCTTTGACCATCAGAATGATACGCTGAAGAACTGAGCTTTTAATTCTTCTGTAGACGAATTCTGTAGCCAAAATAAGTGAAAACAGAAATATGGATAGTCTCCAAAAGAATAGAATTAATTGTAATTTCTTGAGTTAAAGTAGGAAACCAAATGATTGATAATTTCGATGTTTTTGAGGAAGCATTATAGGGAGTATAAGTGATGTGTTCATGTTGGCAATGGATCCTGTGCATGACAGGGAACTGCACCAAGAAAAAAGAAATAAGCTGGCGAAGAATAAACAGCCTCAACGATTGCATGCTTCCCCAAGCATAGCATAAGAACATGCAGATTGCTGTCGCTGGTTCAGACCAGCTGCCCAACTGGCCCAATATTCTCTGTTTGAGTGTGGCCAGAAGCAGATATCTGGGGAGGAACTGAGAGGAAGTATATATGATACTTCTCCTTTGTACTCTTCCAGCATTTGACTTTTTTCAGCTAAGTTTACTAACCTGTCATATCTCCAGTCTCGCTTGGAGTTCATATAAGGTTCTATGCCCAGCAGCCTCTGGCAAGGAAATTCACAAGTCTTCTACTTGTGTAAAGGGTCATATCTTTTTGTGTGGCTTGAACCTGTTTTCCACTGCTTTCTCTTGATAAGCCCCAGCTCTTGAACTGGAAAAGACTGTTGAAATGTAATCTCTCCTAACCGTTTTAAAATCATCTGCAATTTTGCAGGCCTTCACTAATTCTATGCCTAAATCTAGTGTGGCAAGATTTCTGCATGTTAATCGTTAAGCAAAACTAAAAATGTGTATGTCTAGGTTTCTGGAAAATTTAATATATGTGTCGTTGAACAATATTTATATGACATAACCCAGCATGTATAATTCAGGGGAAAAAAAAAACCCACAACCCCACCCAAAACCCACACCTTGATTCCTTTCATCTTTTATTTGTTTGTTGCTTGTTCTATTCTAGGCTGTATTTACATAAAGAGGGCTGTGGTCCTACAGTACCATCTCCAGAATGAGTAATTGAGCTGAATCAATCTCTACAATTGATGGTACTGCACGTGGTAGAAAGGAGAACTCTTTCATTAGTCAGTCACTACTTGCTCTCAAGTCCTTTTTCCTCTGCCTTTACATAAAAATCAAAATGCAGCAACTACCTCAAACAGATTCTGAATGGAAAGAGGTTTCTCCCTTTGTAAATGCCCTTTTTTGTTTTTTCTTCTCTTGAAGGTATTGGTTTAGTGGTCTCTTGGAGTGTATTTCTTTTTGGTTGGTTGGTTGTTGTTTTTGTTGGGGTATTTTTGGTTTTTGTTTGGGTTTTTTATAATTTAACATTTGTTTGCATTGTTTCTACTTAGTAGAAATGGAAGGAGACAATATGACTTCAGAAAAACTAAAGTCTTTACCATTTATGAAAACACAGAAATCTGTGTTGGAGTGAGAACCTTAGAGAGGCTAAAAAATTAAAGTTTGGGAATGGAACAGCAGGTTGAATTTTTTTCTTTAATTTAGACCTGAGAGCCAAAATATAGCAAAGTTTTGCAAAAAGCTCATGATAACCACACTATGTTTCTTACACATTATAAAACATACTCAAAAGAGCAACTTTCCAAAATATGTTTCTGGTCTCGTTTAGGGATACATTTTTATTTGATAGAAAGTGTTTACTGTGCTCTCATGCTTGTAAATAATCATACTAATTTGGGCAAGGCTAAATGTTTTCTTCCAAATTCTAATTGTAACTGGGTTTAGTTATAGTCACATTTAGTTAAAAATCATTTTTTGTGAGATTTAAGTGCATATTTCCAAGCTAGGAAATGTTCTGGTTTGAGTTATGTGGCATCATTTCTAAGAATAGCTTTTACAGTGACCGTAAGTAATCCTTATTACATTAGTCATCTATCCTTTGTTCCTTTTTAGTCTTTCCTTTGAGTTGTTTTTCTGTTCATCCTTACACAGACTAGATTACAAAAGAAAAAGATTGTTCTATTTTGGCCTTAAAAAATCCAAGTGTAAGTATTTCTTTCTCTCATCTTTTCACTTAGCAGCAGTACAATTTACTGCACAATGGCACAATCCCAAATGTCTCTGCTGTGCAATGAACTCAAATTAGGATTAAAGATTGTCAATTTTATTCTGAAAAGCAATGCTAGGATAATATTGGCCATCTACCAAAGCTGTACAGGCTTGAAAAGTTTTGCTGAATGTGCACAGAACTCCATTCAAGCATGGGCAGTTCACACTGGCAAAGGTCAGCTCTCTTTCTTATTCTGTAAGGCCTCTAATTTTTCATCATTAGCGTCTTTAAAGATTGCTATGGGGGTTTCACAGGAGATAAGGGGTGAACACTGGTTTGTAGTATGATGGCACAAGGACTGTTAAATATTTAGAGCTATGTGTCAGGCAATATCTGGAGATGTAGGAGGGTGTGGTGAATTTTGAAAAATTGGAGTATTACTTTCTTGCATGTAGAAAACTGGGCTTCTCACTGAATAACATCGGTAAAGCCCACACTGGTATAATCATATAAGTACATTTCTCTTTGGTTTGCTATATGAATATATGCAACAAACATGGAATTTATTCAGTTTGGGAATGGGAAAGAAGGAAAATGAATTGTGCTGTAATATGAAAATAAGATATGTGGTGGAACTAACCAAAACCAAGTACTCAACAGTGAATGTTACATTGGACGATGTTGTGTAAGTTGTAGCCAATAGCAATAACTGACTCCTTACTGTGAGTTTTCTATTCTTCCTCCTCCTCAACAGCTGAAGTAGTCTTACACTGTGTTGACATGGCTTCTTACTTACAGGTGGAACTTACTTGATATCACGCTGAGTTATGTTCTAGTTATGTTGCCTTTTCATGGCAAGGCTGCAATGGAAATCTTTCCTGCATTATCTTTTATAGTGATAAGGCTATGCAAACATAGCCTTATCATACATATCAAACTTATCATACTTATCAAACATATCTGTCTAGTGAATAAACTGCCTATGACACAAATGGGATTTTTCTAAATCTAGGCACAACATCTCCTTGAGCAATATAAGCTAAATCTGTGGTGCGATGGTCACCACAGACACATCTGCACTGGTTTGCAATGTTAAAAATTATAGGAAAAGTCAGAAGGTTAAACTGGGTCACAGCTAAACTGGAAGAGGCTAACTTAGCTAACCGTTGAAGATTTTGAAAATTCAGTCAACTGCCTTGGTAGTGGAGCAGATGATGTCTTGCACAGGCTATTCCACTAGCTCAGATGTAATGGTAGTGACCCTCAGCAAAGGATGTGAAAAACAGTTAGAAACCGAAAATGGGGGTTAGCATCCTAAGTAGGCCCAGGCTTTTCTTTAGCGACCATTTGTCATGTCTTGCAGGATTGACAGATTCAGCAACAACACTACGTCATCAAGAAGTGGTCTGCTTCTGCATTGATTCTTATCCCTGCACACATGGCACAGATAGCTGTGAGCTTTTTTTTTAACAATAAGCAAAATCTGAAATATTAGAGAAAAGGGATTGTGGGGGATGTCTCAGTTGAGCCACTCACCAAAGTTCACAACTAGCTCAAATCCTGATATTCCAAGCCCATTGCCTTAATATAGGGTGCTATTCTAAGTATGTTGAAATCTGCTCAACTTGTGAAAGCAGTTTAGCTGCGTTCAAATGGAATGGCACCAAAGCTAAAAGCTTTTCTTCACTGACAAACTGACTAGTTTAGGTGCATGTCAAAAGTTCTGCTGTTTCTGTAATAGCATAATGATCTGGATCTCCTTTATAGTCTGTTGCAAGATGTAGCTATGCTTTCCCTTCACTTACTTTACTGGGGTCTTGTCTATCGTTTTTTCCTTTTATATGGTGCTTATGGCATCTCCAAGAAAAGGAAATATGAAAAGATACAGTCACATGCTTTGAGTCTGCATTTGTGCCATTAATCAGAATATATTTCCTTCTGACCCTGATGACATTCAGGGTTATCCCGAGACTTGGAGATTGCAGGTGATTCCTCACTCTCAAACTGCCTCCACATATCTCATTTCTAGACGTAACGAAGGAAAACCAATATTCATGGTACATTCCCTTTCTTCCTTTGAATGTAGGTGAGTAAGCTATGGACAAATCTTTGCTTCCTTCTCTGCTTGCTATACCCAGCAGTGAAGTAACCTGCTGACCTGAAATGCAGAAGATGTGTCGCTACCCTAGCAAGCAATAAAGGGAGAGCTTCGCTATGTACCAGCTATTCCCTGCATGTGCAAATAAAATAGTTTCTGCCACTGTTAAATCATTCCAAGTGGAATCAGAGCAGTAGAATTGTGTGTTTACTCTTTGTAAGTCTCCATACCTCGTGTAAATGGTTCCCCAACCTTTAGCCAATTCCAGTGTGGTTTGAGTCCACCTGTAGTGGAGCCAGATCAATTACGCTCAGTGAAGACATGGATGTCTACTGAGCGAAAAATGAGAAACCATGTGACAATAGATATCTCTTTCTTGAAGTGCTGAAAGTTTTTATTTGGCTTACAGAATTTTTAATAGAATTTTAACAGACTTGGGTTGGATAGAGTGTGTGTATAGCTTCACTGGATACAATAATTAAACACAATACTGTCTAGCTGCTGAATTTGGAGAGGTTTAAATAATATGACAATGTCTTTTTAGTTCTTAGAAGAGATTTACTATGCATGTATTATAAACCTGATTTATGAACCTCATTGACTTCATTAGTCCCCAGGGACTTCATTCCTGTAAGCTGGAAATGCCTGTTAAATTTTAACTCTATTTATTTATTTATTTAAATTATGACCTCATTAGAGTGAAAACATGGATCCAGATCCTTGCCTTGTGTAAATCAGTCAAATCTTGTGGCTAACCCCAGCTGAAGAACCAGGCTGTAAATTGAAAGCCTATCCTTTCCAGTTACCTCTTCCAATCCCAAAGGCTGGCCTTGGTGTTAGAAACATCCTCATACTAACATAAAAGGGCATTTCAGTAACTTGTTTTATGTGGCTTCTCTCAGTCAAGGCAGTAGCCTCTCAATATGGCTAAAACTTAGGCACATGTATGCGATGTAATGCAATAAATTTCTTTAAAGGAGGAATTAGAGGTAGGATGTTTAAAAACAATATGCGGAAGTGCTGAAGGTTGGGATTGCAAAAACTGTGAATGTCAAGTGCGATTAGGTTTTGTTCAGTCCCTTTTATTTTTTTTTTTTTTGAATGGTAAGGTGAGCTTAATTTTTGTAGTTCTCTGAAGTACTGCAATTAATCTGAAAGGCATCTCATAAACGTTGCTCAAGGTAGAATAGAAAAATGGCTTCACTGAAGTTGTCAAATTCCTCTTAATGAGTGTCTTTCTTTTTTTAATGTTCCATTATTCAGATTCAAAACCATCTTGAGACTGTTGTTGGATTGTGGCAGTTGCACAAGCTGTTGAAGGTTTGGTCTTTATGACAGGTTTCTATTTCTTTCTCTATTTTAAGATATTGAAAAAAAACTTCTACCTAATCTTTTACACTAAATCCCAAAGAGTTTTACTTAGAGTTGCCAGAAGTTCCTAATGTCATCTTAATTAGAAACATGTGGTGAAAAAAGAGGCAACTTTTAAGCTGACACTATTTTTGAGTTAAAATCTGGCATCCCCCTTCTACTGACAAGCCTGACAACTGCAACAGCAATCACCTCATCAAATCTCTCCGTTGTGTCTCTCTTGGTTTTTGGCATCCTTCCTGTCTAAATTTTTATCAGATGAGTGCTTTTTTCTTGGCAAGTATTTTAAATACCTTCTTGTTTCTTTATCTCCGCACCGTCACCCTTTGCCCTTAATGTCATTTCTCACATGTAAGATTGTGGCAGAATTCGAAACAAATTAGTTAGGAACGTAGATTCAAAGACCAGTTTTTCCTCTTGGCTTGCCATTCTCTTCTCCCCCCACTTTTTAAACACCAGCATGTCACAGATACCATAGGCACACTCAGCTTTTAAGATGCCTTTTTGATGCTTTAAATCCTTCATGCTGCATCTACCTTCTTTCTGCTGTGGCGTACCCTGTGTTGCTTTTCTTTTTCTTGCTTTTTCACACCGCTGAAAGGCTTTCAGCTGGTGATATCTGAATCTTTAATCCTGAGTTTTGGAAATATTCCATAGGCTATGTCAGAATAAGAATCTTTAGGTATAGATGCTTTAGACCACAGCCAAACTAGATATGGTTTCTTCAGCTTTTCTCAAGGCTGGGCTGGTATAGACTTTCCTGCAAGAATTCTGGTATTTCCTCTTCTAGCAGTTGATTGCAAAGTTGATTCTAAACCTTGAAATTCAGACGAAACCAAGATTATTTTTTTTTGAGAAAGTTATCCAAATAATTTGTTTCTTCAAATAAATACATAAATATTGGATGCCATTTGTAAGCTGAATTCATATGAATAATGATAATTTTAGTATGTGTCCGAAGAAAATGCTTGTTTATCCTACAAGACTTTTGTTATGTGTCTTTCCTATAGATTAAAAAAGTTCTGAATCTCAGCTAACAATTATATGTAAGTAAAGGAGTGGAAAAGTAGAATTCTGTCTTCCCCTTTTCATATTGTTTAAAACTGAAAAATAAGTCTAATGGAGGCAGAACCCTAATGGCCTTTTATTTCTCAGTTGAGGTGTAAGGTTTGTCAGAATCTTAGAATTTATGGTTCGACACTCAGCCTAAGTTGAGACTGCTTGTTGTGGTTTAGATGGATAAAAGGAAAAAAAAAAAAAGCAACAAAAAAATCAACACAGTTTTTGAGCCTTAAGCAAATCCATGGTTCCCAAAGTAGTGCTAGAGACATATCCTTTTCTTGTGATAATCTGATTTTAGATTATTTTTACAGTTAACCTATCAACAAAATAGACTTTGACTACAAGGAAATTGATAAGTAATGTGGGCTTTTGTGGTCTGAACCTTAGATTCAAATATGCAGTCTGCAATGTAGATAAAATGTCCTGTGTGAAAAGCATAATGCATGGACACAGCTGCCAATCTTTACCCGCACATACTATGATCAGGACTCTGTAGAAGAAAAGCATTGTCACTAGGACTTTAGTCTGTGTAGTACTAGAGAGATGTTACAAACCTTTTGGTAACTTTTTTTATCATTTAACTTTTGTGACCAAAGGACTATTAACTGCTTGTGAAACAATCTGGCTGTGCAAGTCTTCATTAAGTTCCACTTGCTGTCTCACTTTTTTTTTTTTTTAAAGTCTGTTGTATTAATATAAAAAATGAGATACAACTGCCTTGAAATTAGTTTTAACCCTGACTAGTTACAATAAAATTAGTGACAGCATCAAGAGTTCTAATTGTTAATGTCAAAGTCAGCCTCTGTGAGCAAGGGTCTATGTCCAGTAACTTCTGCCCAATAATAGTTGTTGATATGTCTGCAAAACTGAATCCGTTTCTCATAGAAACCTCATCAACATGAAAGAAATCCTGTTTAGAAGCTGCTGGATTGCCATTAGGTATTAATGTAGTTATTTTTACATTATGAAACAGTCTGTATTTAGGCAATTGAATTCAGTGATGAAAGGTGCTGTCTCCAATTCCCAACTATTCCTATATTATTAAATGTGTTCTTATGCACAGTTGTTTAGGAAAAAATATTTTACCTGCTTCAAAAACCGCACTGAAATTAAAAATTTGATTGAAAACAGGAAATGTATTTACTAAATTCCATTTTGTTTGATACTGGTATCTTCTTTCTCTAGGAATACTGGAAATAATAATTGTTTGTTGGGTGTGGTTTGTATGGGTTGTGCTGTCTTTTGAAATTAAATTATTAAAGATGCTGTGTTACAAGAAAGATTAGGCTTCTTTGCTTGTAAAAAGTGAAATGAGGGATTCAAGCTGGAAAAAATTGATATCCAAGTTATTCAGCCACTTTTGAACAGGTCTTTTAAAGGAAAAATCTGTAAAAAAGTTTCACTGTTCAAAATCTACTTCCAGATGGCACAGTGCATTGTAACACTTTGTAATTTGTGAATCTGTACTGCAGTGCTGTCATGTTATGCATGTTCTTGAAGTGTGCAAAATGCTGTCTAAGAATGTGTCTTTTGTGGATCCCTGGATGTCAGCGTGTCCCCTCCACTGCATGGGAGAGGAGTGGACGAGAGGCTAACTGTACTTTAAGATGTAATCCATTCTATCGGAGTAGAGTATTCCCTTGGTGTATTACGTTTGTGTCCTGTGTCATACTTGAAGGTTCCATTTTTCAAAATATGAGCCTAAAATTAATTTTGCACAATCATATTTTCAAAAATAAATTAATACAGTAGCTCTCACTGAGAACACTGTAAGCTGCCGAATGCTCAGCAAATAAAACCCCTCTTCAGGGTGCCATGAACAGGCAATAAACTTCAAATGGTTTTGAATTTGAGTAATGGAGCATTAAGGAAACATACTAATTAAGGTAAATTTGGCAATTTTATTGGATCCAGTTTTCTGATTTCTTTAGTCAATGAAGAGCAGTGTAGGCTGTTGGACACAGAGCATTTTGAGATGCTGGCTGCTTCTTTTCATTGCCTAATGGGAGTTAAGCTCTTCTGAATATCCAGCCACAGTTGTAGTGCTAAGTTCTTTTGAGAACTCCAGCTGTAAATCCCAACTTAAGCCAACTAATGAAGTGGGCTCATTTTCCAATGCCAGCACCAACCCCCTGCATTAGAAGCAGCTAAGTCTGCAGGGTTCATTTCTGTAGATACACATCTAAACTCTAGGGGCTGGCGTTTTGAAAGTGGCTAAGCACTCAGCTCTAAGGGCAAGATCAATGTGATCCAAGCTTTTAAGAGCAAGAGAATAACGCGTAAAATGCTGATCAGATGCGTATGCAACCGAAAGTTTCTCACAGTCTGTGTTTTCGTTACTGAAGTTGCCTGAGCGTTTAATGTGCCGGTGCTGCACATGTCACCAGAGGCTGCCATTTTGGCTGTGCCGAGGCTTTGATAGCTGAGTCCTTCCCCGGCCCCTTGTGATTTGCAAATTCTAAGTCCTTTGGGAGCAACAGTGCATGGCTGAGTGGGCAGCATGCAATTCAATGCAGATTATGGCAGTCACAGACATATTCACTTCAGAACACCAGACAGAAGGCTAAGGCATGCTAGTCTTAGGGCTGGAGTATATTCTGAATGCCTGGGAGAGACATGAGATTTTTCTCTACCTCTCCAGTGATATATGACAATTTATTTTCATCTTCTCTCACAGTATGACTTCTGTTGAGAATCCTGTTACCTCTCCCTTATGCTGTGGGTCACAGTGCTCAGTGATGTGTCCACTTGTCCTGATTTCAGCAAGTGCACCCAGGCCACAGCCCAGCTGGTGGAACATAATCCCCATGGAGCACTGTGGGGCTCAAGCTTGTCCCACCACAGCCTGTGCAGCAGCTTCTTCACCAGATGGTTAGGGAAATGGAGCAGAGGCTTGTTTCTTCCCAGCATAAAGATTGCAGTATATTGCAGAACACAAGTTTAGCCTCTGGATATCTATTTTTCTTTACAATTGTGTTATAGGGATCTTAGGTGCTAGCTGGTAACTCAGAAAGACATAAGGGTTCTCTCTGTTACCAGTTTAATATTTTCGTGGGTTTAAGCCTATGTTTCCTCAAGCACCTAAATGAATTTAAAATACGATTTAGCACCTCTTGTAAATTTAATCTTAAAATACTTTAAATTCATTTGAAAGTATCATCATGTGGAAATTCATAAGATTTTATTTTATACTCATGGTATAACATGCAGTTTTTTCAGTAAATCATGTTGCAGGAGAGTAATCAACCATAGAAACGCATACAATTCTGCTTCATACTGTAGAACCTTCCTATGAGTGCACCCCCAAAAGGCTGTTCAGTCACCACTTTGCATCACAGTGCCAGGTCGTTACTTAACAAGTGAAAGTATTTTTGGATGCTTTATATATGACAGCCAAGGCTTTAACTGACCTGTCCCATGGAAAGGAAGATGAATAGTAACTTTCCACTCTGCTCCCAAAAGTTGTTCGCAGTTATTTTCCAGTATGACTTAGAACATGTGCTGCAAGGCAAAGGCCATGGCACAAATGGACAATCAACTTTCTTTTGAATTTGTAACTCTCATTTTGAGGCTCAATTTTGACGTTACTTAAAATAACATGTAAGTATGTGAGGTAAAGAAAGTTGCAATCTTATGTGTTAATAGAAGAAGGTATTAGGAATTGAGATGCTGATTTATTAAAAGATCTTGTGGAACAGCAGACCAAAGCTCTTAAAGTCTTTGTTCAAAGGGAATACTTAATACAAGAATTTAAGAACAAATACACTTCTTTTTCAGTATAATATGATGCTGATTTGTAGAATCAGTGCACAGAAAAAATATTTTAACAATAATGTTGTTGGAAGAAGGTTAAGCACATCTTTATGAAAAAACAACATCACACAAGCAGTCTTATTGCTGGTATTGTTCTCTTATTGCATTGTAGCATGTGCAACATTCAGGTCACTGCCAGTGCAAACCAGACAAGCTTAAGCTGCGATGAGTGATACTGAAGGGGGGGCAGGGTAAGGGGGGCTGCGTGTGTGGATCTGGATTGTCTCAAACTCAGACCCCAAGCGGAGATCCAGTGCTGGCAAATACAGTGAGAGTCTGTGGGGAAACTGCAAGTGAAGTCTGCAGGGAATGGGAAAGAGCAGTTCCAGATAGGCCACCTTGACAAAGGTATTAGGTGTAGCAGGACATGGTGGTGCTCTGAACACATTGACAGTTATGAGCTTTTTAAGCAAATGTTTCTCATTTCTTTTTTCTCTTTGTTAGTTAAGTTGGATTTGGTGGCTGGTGCTGAAACAATTTAATCCTTGTCTACAAAAGCAATTTATTGCAAGTTATTGCATCCTATTGCAATTGATTGCTTTATTGTTGTTGGCGTGTTCTGTGCTTTTTCTCTTAGAAATTTCATTTTGCAAATGTAGTAATAATATTTTACATGTGTAGAGTGCCTTTCATCACAGAGTACTTCACAAACTAGATAGAGGTTTTGCAGTTATGTTTTTGAAAGGGACTTATGCTGGTATCAGGACACATAGCCGTCTTTGCCTCTGTAGTCCTCCAGCCAGGCTGAAGCTTTATCATGCTATCTACTGTCTTGTATCCTATATTTGTCACATTAGTAATAAATAGCCAACTTCTATTCCTGGATCTGATGCATTTACTGCTGTGACTCAAAAACTGAAGTGCTTGCTGGACAGGAAAACAGTTTCAATTATACTGGCTGCCACCCCATTTTCCTGATTGGCTTCAAAACTAAGGAAATAAAAAAGGTATAAGAAAGGAACTTGAGACCTAAACAAATGTATTCTTAAGTCCTATTATTTTCTTTTTGTGCATTGTGTTAGGCAAGTATGATTTTTAAAAGTGTTACTGATCCAGGTCCTGTGTTTATTTGACCAACTTCTGTTGGTTTTAAAATTTGCATTAGTCTTATATTTATTTATTGTGTGTTATAGCCTAAAGCTCTGACACTATTAATAAAGTTAACCAGCTAGAGATAAGGGCTCAAGATTCTGTGCTCTGTGGTAAGCTGGCCTTAAATTTGAGCAAATCCTTGGAAATTCTATGACATTCAGTGAAAGAACTGAATTAATTTAAGCTGAACTGCACACAATCTTTTAAAATTTAAATCTGCTGCATATATGGATAATACTACTCTCAAATATTCAGCTTCTGTTACTTACTTTAATTCAGTGGACTTTTTGCTGTCTCCCGATAACTTTCACGTAAAAGGAAAGGCTAATTTAATGGCTCAGACAAAAGGCTTAAGCTCAGCTGTTCCGTGTTCTGTTTCGTTTTTATCATGTTCTTGAATTTTTTTTTTCTCCATCTGTAAAAAGGAGATGACAGCACTTCACTGCCTCATGATTGTGTAAGGATAAATACATTGATTGTGAGATGTTCAAAATGAATAAGCCAAGTATGTAACTTGGCTAATTTATATACAGAGATATATTACATACTAATACTTCAAATTAGAGGTTGGGTGGTGGGGTTTTTTTTGAGCAGTGTGGAGGAACATATTAGCTACCTTGTTCAAAGTATTTAGTACTGAAATGGTTAACAAAATATATACAGGCAATGTTTAGGTTTCAGAGTTAACACCCTATTGAGATGATTGAAAATAGTTCACATCTTGCTGAACTGTCATTTTGAGCTGTCTGCCAATTTAAGAACATATTGCTGCCTCAGTTAACATATGGTTTGAGTTGATACAGTTTTCTGTGCAACCATGAGAGCTAGACACATCATTATATGAAAATGAAAACAAATGGCTGAGTCCTGAGCTCGCTGCTTTAGGCCCCCCTGGTGTAAGCACGAGTTCAAAGCCACCTAGTCTTCCCATTTGGAGATTCCTGCAGCATGAGAGTGTCGGAGTGCGATGGTGAACCCCAATGGTCAGCTCCCATGCCACAGAGCTGTGGCACACAGTCTGTAAGAGATGTTTCCAGGAAACAAGTTTTATAGCCTGGGTACAATGACAAATGATCCCCTGGGTTGTTGTACCCAATTTGTCAGGATTTAATTAGATCCTGGGATTGGTAAGCCTCCCTTTGGGATTTCTACTCTACTGTATCACTGGTCTTGCAGATATGTTATACTGGGTGCATTGAAGAAGTGAGCCCCAAGCTCTTGATGCATCTTAACTGTGGTGTGCTGTAAGTTAATGCTAGTAAATAAAAAAAGAAAGGTGCAAGTTTCTAAGGAAACACTCTTTAGTAAGCACCATGAGGTAACTTTTGATATCTGCAGAAGTAAGGTTGAGAAATCTTCCACTGAATTTATGGCAGCTCTGTTCTAGGACATCTGCAATTGTTTTACACGCTAAGATACTTCTTCTGATGTGATAGAAACTCCATGGTTGTCCTGCGATTTGCTTTGTTTTTCTTAAGTTGCAGTTTTAACACTGCAACTTTTTTCAACTTAGGCTAGGTAAATTTTGTGATATTTCCAACTCACTTGTTATTAGGATATTTTCACTGCTGAAGTTCCTATTATGTCTCATAGTAGAAAAGCAATTCACTGCAAACAAATTCTGTTTAAATTATTTTGAAGGTCTAACTGAAGCTGACAAAACCAAAGCAAAATAAAAAATTGAAGCTGAGATTTCATCTCTTCCTTGTGCTGTGGGGCAAGATGCAGACCAGAGTGACTCAGGTTATGTGTACAGCATAAAACTATCCAGATTTGGATAAATGGACTTTTTCCTTGTACATATGGTTTTGTAACTGGCTCATTTCCCAACATTCTTTGTTTGACTCAACTTTCGGATTCAAAGGAATCCAAATATCTGACCAAAACTCATTTAATTTTCTCCTGCCTATTAGAAGGAAGTATTTGTGCAAAATGAAACCACAAATCAAC
The DNA here is from genome assembly GCF_000690775.1 of Eurypyga helias. Classification (NCBI taxonomy): domain Eukaryota; kingdom Metazoa; phylum Chordata; class Aves; order Eurypygiformes; family Eurypygidae; genus Eurypyga; species Eurypyga helias. Next base: position 24,146 of record NW_010252411.1, read on the forward strand.
CCGGGTTTGCTTGTGAGATTGATGAACCATAATGAATCTTTCGATGAACTCAGTCTAAATTTCAAGCATGTAATGAAACACAAAAGCATATCCAAAATTAACTTTGAGTATATCCCTGCATATATGGTAATTTATTTTTAGGTCCCTTATTTCTGGGCACTTACAAGCCAGTCAACTGACAGAAAAATGTGTCTTAGCAATCCCACGTGCAGATTGCCTATATACGTACTCTCACACAAATTGCAGAGGCATGCACCAAATAGCAGATTTTTGGCTGATAATGGCAGGGTAGCATTTATTTCTTTGGAGCTATGCTGCTGGAAGGATTTAGGCCAAAATCGCTTGCTGGTTCACAGCTCAGGTTCAAATACAACCTCATTGCCTCGTGTGCATTCCTTGCACTTGATTGGAGCCTGCTGCTACCCACTGTGCCTTAGTAGAGAACGTCCTGCACAGGGATCACAAGTCAGTAAGGGTGTAAAGAGGCCAGGCAAGATGGTGCAGGCAGGTGAGTGTGGCATCAGTCTTATGATTGTGAGGGCTACAATAAACAGGACAACACATTCACAACAGATGTTTCGGCATGCACACATCTAATGTTTGCCTTTTCTAAATTCTTGTGCCCTGGCAGCCCAGAAAGCCAACCATATCCCAGGCTGTATCAGAAGTGTGGCCTGCAGGTCGAGGGAGGGGATTCTCCCCCTCTGCTCTGCTCTCATGAGACCCCCCCTGGAGTGCTGCATCCAGCTTTGGAGCCATCAGAAGGATATAGACCAGTTGGAGCGAGTCCAGAGGAGGCCATGAAGATGGTCAGAGGGCTGGAGCACCTCTCCTATGATGAAAGGCTGCAAGAATTGGGCTTGTTCAGCCTGGAGAAGAGAAGGCTCTGGGGAGACATTATTGCAGCCTTCCAGTACCCGAAGGGGCCTACAAGGATGCTGGGAGAGGACTTTTTACAAGGGCCTGTAGTGACAGGACAAGGGGCAATGGCTTTGAACTGAAAGTGGGGGGGTTTAGATTAGATATCAGGAGAAAGTTCTTCACAGAGAGCGTGATGAAATACTAGAACAGGTTGCCCAGAGAAGCTGTGGATGCCCCATCCCTGGATGTCTTCAAGGCCAGGCTGGATGTGGCTTTGGGCAACCTGGTCTAGTGGAAGGTGTCCCTGCCCATGGCAGGGGGGTTGGAACTAGATGGTCTTTGAGGTCCCTTCCAACAAAAAACATTCTATGATTCTAAATCTTCATTTGGCCAAGTTGGAAAATCACCTTCCAAAGTTCCAAAGCCATGTTTTTTGTTGAATTCAGTCCCACAAACTTTCTGAAGTAATACCTTTGTGTAGTTCACTGTATTGGTTCTTTTGCACCCACTCTATGGCTGGGATTTTGCTGGATTTGGGTGCTCTCTCCAGGGTTCTCTTCACCCAGGTTGATGTTTAACAGTAAGCTGATCACTAATATTAGAAGCAAATTGCCTCATTCTTCCTTATTTACAAATGTATGCATAGTTCCAACAGTGACTCTTGCTGTAGGTAGAGATCACTGCATTCTCAATGATGTATTAGACCTTTGTGTAGATTTCTCTGTTCATTGCAGGGTGCTATTATGCTTATGTTCCTGTCTGCAACAGGGTACCTGTTGGTTTTGTCTTTTACGAGATCTTCATTTCTGGAATCTAGATTATTGCCATTAGGCTCAATGAGTCTAATGCCCTATCACTGTGCATTTACCTAGCACAGTGACGCTACTTTACTTATAGGAAGCGAAGAGGAAAGAAACCAGGATGCATTTCATTGATCTTTCCATGTTGTAAATGTAAAATTCATGTGCATTTTTGTTTGCTTTATAGCTGTTCCCTTTCCTTTTCATTATTTAATATGCACTTCATACTGTGCCAAGGGGTCAGTAGGGCAAATCAAGGAGCCAGATGGCTTACCTCTACCCTAAGGAAACATACCAATATTTAGCTGGGCATTTTACCAAATAAGGGCAGGACTGGAATCCACAATAAATGTGAGAGTTGGTTAAAACTGCATCCTTTTCTTAGATTCACTGCTACAACCTCCTTGAGGCATGAGCTTTTTATACTTCACTGCCGCTTTCTAGTTTTCTCCAAGTAACTGCATCTTAGAAGATATTAGAGGGGGGTGCAACTCATTTTATTTATGGCCTTTGCACAGAAACAAGTTTCAGTTATTTTAATCTGACTGAAATAAGAAACCATAATCCATGGATGAAAAGACAGTGGACAAACTCAGTTAAATCCCTAGTACCCTGAGGACGTATATTTTGTCCATTTCTGGGTTTTTTATGTTCTCTTTTTTCTGCTGTTATTCCCAACTTTAACTTTTGAAAAGCCAAGCAGTTTAAGTGGCCGGGCCTGGGGAGCTGATTTGTATGCAGCACAAATTTCAGGATCTGTTCCCAAGCCTGTGCAGAGTGAAAAATGGCCTGCATTTTCTTGATAGCCCATGTGGTTGTAAAGAATAAATGGCTAATGAATTACAGATGAACATTGACGCAAATTAATCTTCCTGATGTCCCTGGGTTATATGGCAGCCATTTAAAAGTTTAATCAATACACTAAAGTTGAAAACATGCAGGCACTGCAGTTGTTTGGATGTAATAAACATCAGAGGGAAACGGGAGGCTTGTACCCAGTCCATGTATCATAATGACAGGTATTTATGTTTAATGGACTAAATATTTTTTATTGGAAGAGAGCAAATGTCAGCTTAACTTTGTAAGCCCCGCATTCAACTTTCCTTTGAGGTTGGTGAGAGACGGCTGACATGTCATTGAAAATGAAATGTAAAAAAAACAATTGAGACAAAGCGAGGATAAGGAGCTGTTTTGCCGATGAGATGTTGCTTTAATGCTCTGCAACTATTCATTAAATAAAATGTAAACTCTAGCATTTCAAACGTTTCAGTAAAATGGTTTACTAGGGCAGACTTTCAATGGTTATTAGGGAAAACAAGAGCCAACTGCTGCCAAATATTCTTTTCTGGGAAACATTTTATTTGAAAAGTCTTTTCCTGAGTTACAATTTCAGAAGATTTATAATTATGAAGCAGTCATCGCCCCCCCCAAAAAAAAACCCCCCGCCCTTTCCTTTTTGAGACAAAGAAAAACAGAAAAATAACTTTCAGAATAACCATTTGATGGTCCTTTTTTTCCCCTTTGAACAGAGTAATAGCTTTATATAAGCTTCCCAGAGGCTTGGATATTAATTGCACTTGAAGTCAATAAATTTTACAGCCATGTGTGTCCAGGACTTACCCATCTTTGCTATAAATGGGGAAGGAGCCTATACAAAACTTCCAGACTCACCAGGCCTGCGCAGTTCCTTGGCTATGTGAAAGACCACATGAATTTATTTTCTTTAGGTAAAAAACCAAGTTGCTGTCATATCATGTGGTCGTATAAGAAGACAAACTTCTTCCATGTTAGACAAAAACTCTAATAAATGGAAGCAAAAGGGAAGATCATGTTTTACCATCTTTCTGTAATCTGCTTCGGTACCCAATTTGTTGGCTGATCTAACCTAAATGGACCCTTGATGGTCTAGAGTGGTGTCATGAAGCTTCTGGTGATGTATACTGTGGAAGCATTTCAGAAAGAAAGGATTGTCTCAAGCCTGTTGGTCACTGCTGCTTTGTTGGTTTGGTTGAACTGGTTGTTTTTTGACTTCATCTCTCTAAATTATCCCATTCAGTTAAGTAATTGCTTTTAGTAACAGTGCAGTGAGTCATCTAGTAGAGGTTTGATGCCTGACCTCCTACTTCATGATTTCCAAGTGTATTGTGTTGGCTTTACCAAAGACTGTTTAAGGCAGAAAAGTGCAGTGGGGCAGTGGCAGAAATCTCATGTTACTGCACAGGCACCTGATATATCTAAGTTCTTTTTGACAGGCAGGCAATTTTATTTTAACAGCAATATCTATCTTGACATCTCCTTGTAATGTGGCATCAGGTTCTACTTCAGATAAGGCAGCTACTAATATTGTGAATAAAGCCAGATTTGGCTAAATAATGTTGTATATTGATAGTGTCATGTTTTAAGAGATCTAATAACAAAATAATTGAAAAAGCACTGAAAATGTTACTTCTGTCTACTCCCTGGATGATGAACTATTTGCATATTTTGAGCAAGCCCATAAATGAATATGTGTTTAGACCACGAAAAGTAAGAGTGAAATGAGTACATTGGACAGGCAGTCTGTGAAGACTGAACACCTCACAGTGCACCACAAGATTGAAATCACGCAAAAATGACCCCGTGTCACTTGTTCCAAACAGAGTATCTTCCTAGTCTCAAGAACCCAGTACGGCCTCATCTGATGATGCTTCCAGACATGCTACTTCCTTCTGACCTTACATCCTGCAAAAGAGAGTGGATTGATCCTTCCATTGTATGGCCACACCACACTATGACTAGGATTTACCTGGAATGCAGTGCAAGGCAAATGAGCCATAGCATACTGCTTTATGGCTGTTAGAAATGCTCTGTTGAGTAGTTCTGAGCTGACTTCGATGTGACTGTTGAAAAGGAAGACTGGAGTCTTATTATTGTCATAATGAAGCATCAGAGTCTTAGAACCAGGGTTGCAGTGTCATTGAGTTACAGTTTAGTTCAGTTTTTATCTTCTGTTTCATAAAGCTCAAAAGTAGTTTTCCAAAACCACTCAAAAGCAGTAAGCTTTAGTGGCATGTGAAGTAAAACAGCAGGTATCTACAACAAAACATTAACAAGATTGCACCAGACAGAGGTGGTGCTAGTAGAAAATTGGAGGTAGAGAGTGGGTGACATTAGATTGATTCTCTCTGTCAGATGGAAAACTCTCTTTTCAGTAACTATTCACAACAAAATATGAAGTCCTCTGTAAAATGATACGTTGGGGAGTGCAAGCTGCCACTATCCAGCACACTACTCCCACAGCAGAAGACATAATAAGTTATTTTCTTGGTCAACCCATTATACCATTTGACTAAATTACTCCAAGTTAGATTTTTACAAAAAGAGGCTTGAATTTCAGACAAAGAAATCCCTTTTACCGTGGTTTCTGAATACTTAAATTCTACAGAGAGGCTGCTGCTATGTATTATAGGCTTAATGGATAAAATACAGAAATAAATATATATTTTTAAAAAATCTGCTGTAAAGGATTTCTTTTAAAGCAAACAGCAGAAAATGTGAGAACTCCAAGACCTCACATTTGAAATGAGGTTCAACTTCATTGAGAGAAAGTATCTAAGGATGTATGAAAAAATATTGTCAAATGACAGAATTATTAGTGATTAAACATGGCTTTCTGAGAGCACATTTCTTTCAGTTCAAAGTTATGTGGGTGTATACATGTACTTAAGTACAGCAGCCTCACACAACTGTCTTGAAGATTTACCAGCCCAGACACACAAATCTACCTGCTCACCTTTTGCCTTAGTAAGTGACGATGAAAAAATGTAATGGTGTTTTATCTGTCCATCAAAAAAATTGCTTCTGACTACTGGCTGGATAATGTTTTGCAAAGCTGATGTGTACCGCACATTTAAGTACATATTTGTGTTTTAGTTTTGTCCTTGATAGTACCAGTGCAACAAATATACATTGCATGTCTGTCACATAGTCAAAATCTTTAAATAGTAATATAAAACTATTAACCTATAATGTTAATCTACGTAAAAAGGAAGATAGGAAACCATGATTTGGCAACGTATTTCTTTCTCTACCATGTTCATTTTGAATTCCTCGGGAATATGAATGTGATGTTAAAGGGTGAAAGCAGTTTGAGAATTATGCCAGTTGCAGCCTTCTTGAACTGGGACCCACAGCCCTGACAGCTATTAAAAAATGAAGTAACTTTTGGTTCTGATTTTGTATAACGAGCATATGGCAAAAAAGGGGTTTACTTCTACATTATCCTGGAGGTGTAACTTGGCTCTCTGTCAGTTTATCCTGTATTTTATTTTGATGAAGAGAGAACATTAGGGAGAAAAAAAAAATCTCTTCATCAAAAAGCTTAACAGGGAAGAAAAAGGCTTAAGACAATGTCATGTATTGCTGGTTGTTTGTGATGGTTAAAAGAATTATCTGAAAACAAAGAAGTCTTTCACAATGAATCTAAAACACAAAAGCTTTAATAACATTTACATCTGTGTATCATGCATGTCTCCAAATGCAAGTCATGAATAACACATAAACTAGATTATATAGGGAACAGAAGTGCTAGCACATCATTTAAAATCCAACACACCCCATCGTCAGTGGAATCAAATACACAGCAGGACT